>NW_015173503.1:0-1519 GCF_001447785.1 Gekko japonicus | reverse complement strand
CAGCTTAGAGGGAACATTGCCAAGTTGACATGGCCCTGTTTGCAGAGTGCAGAGGTAAGCCAGGTGTTAAATTGGAAACTTCCTCGCTTTGATGTGATACCAGGGTTCACCAGAAGGCACATCTGGCTCACTGTGGGTTTTGGGGGGAGGAGGGAGGAGAATGGCAGGAGACACTGCCTGGGGGATTCAGAGTGCCTGTCAATGGCGCAGGATGGGCGGCAAGAAGACAGAAGGGTGGGGGGTGGGGCTGTCAGGGCAGAACAGGTGCCCCGAGAGGGACCAGAGGGAGAGCCCTGCTGGGTGTAGAGATGTAAAGTTTCCGGAAATTTTGAAGCTCAGAAAAAAATGGAAATTTGGGGGGGAATTGAAAAAAATGCTACATTAGCACTTTTTTCTTTTCCAGATTGAAAGTCATTCTGTTACTTTAGGAACATAAAATATGACTATGGACATGTTTACTTGGCATGAAATGATCACAACTTAGCCTATTAACAATATAGTGTATCCAAACAATTATCACAAACAGAATACCCACCAACATGCAAAAACAAAACTGAAACCTTTTTCTTTTCTTGTGACAATAGCACCTCCTAAAGGAAGAAATGCATCTTGTTCTTGCATCGGAGAGTTCGGTTTGGAACCTAGGACTTGCTTGTCCTCAGTGCACAGAAATGAGATCAATCTGATACCATACATATTTTTTAGAAATGATTTGGAAAATATTTGAACACCTTGTCTTAAAATATTTTATTGGTCGTGTTAAAATAAAATGTTCCATAATATTTTTTTCCCCTTTTCTCTCTTTTTTTCAATTTTTCCAATTTTTCGGAACAAAACAAAAAAAGGCTTCGGGGGAAAAAATGGGGGGGGGAATTTCCCCCCCCCCGCCCCTCCCCGAATTGTCCTGTTTTTTTCCCGGGCCTTCACATATCTAGCTGGGTGTGGACTCAGCCCTGCTGAGCCAGTTTGGTGTAGTGGTTAAGTGCGCAGACTCTAATCTGGGAGAACCGGGTTTGATTCCCCACTCCTCCACTTGCACCTGCTGATGTGACCTTGGGTCAGTGACAAGCTCTGGCACAGCTGTCCTTGAAAAAGAGCAGTTTGTGTCAGAGCTCTCTCAGCCCCACCTACCTCACAGGGTGTCTGTTGTGGGGAGGGGAAGGGAAAGGAGTTTGTCAGCCGCTCTGAGACTCCAAGTGAAGGGCGGGGTATAAATCCAATCTCTTCTTCTTCTCTTCTTCTCTGCTGTGGGATGGGTGAAGAGTCTCTGAATCCACAGAGGGGAGAAGTGGGCTAAAAATGCCTTTCAGAGCCAGAGTGTCAACCATCGATGGTTCTGCTTGCCGTATGAGGCTCAAGAACTAACCACATTTGGAAACTTACCCCTGCCCAAGCATCTTGCCTGGTCTGCAAATGGTCTACACAGTAATTCCTTTGGCACTGTGTAGCCTCTGACTTTGGCACTGTGTAGCCTCTGACTTTAGCCTCTGACTAAAGCTTTTGACTGTGTGGATCACAA
>NW_015173502.1:0-1527 GCF_001447785.1 Gekko japonicus | reverse complement strand
TTTTTCCGCCATTTGTGGGTTCTCGGCGTGAGTCAGTGCCCTGACGGACGTTGTTTCACAGTCTTGGTCCCTCAGTGTTGTTTTACACCTCAAGAATCTCTCACCCGACTCTAAAACGTCCAGCATTTGCCTCCCGAATCAAGGCTAGTTCGGGGTTTTCCTCCACAAGATCCTTCAAATGACTTTCTGTCCCCAGCTGAATTTCAGGGCCCCCAAAACAAATCCCTTCAGATCCTTCTCGTGGTTGATCACCAAAGGCCACTCGCTCAGCTCTCTTCTGCAAACAACCCTCCTGCTGATATTCCAGCACTCGGATACTCGATCCTGGAACAAAATTAGGACATCATGAGCAACAACCCCCCCACAGCAGCAGTGATTATAAGGCAGTACAGGGAAGGCATCTTTCCTTGCTGAGAGACTACAGTATACCAAGGCTTCCATGGGGAAACTCCTAATGACTGGCTGCCACCGCTCAGGAACTATCCAGCTGAGTAAATATTCTTCCAGTGCCATACCCGAAACCCTGAATAATGTATCTCCCTTGTGATCTAGCTCATAGGTAAGTCATTTAGAGGGGGGGGAACCCAAAGAGGTAAACTGTACTAAGCAAAGTGTTCATAGAGAGTTTTATCATAAAAGAGAGAGAGGGAGAAAAAACAGGAAAGGGAATGTTTGGATTTAAAAAGTGTTGGAAAGGGGGCAAAACAAATACAGGGAAGAGGCACCCAGCACAGAGATTTTGAAATCAAAAGCAATACAGTTGGACTAGCTCAGGGAAGTACACATTACCAAGGCTGTATCAAGTTCCTCAGAGCAGGTGCAGAGTTCCTTGCGCTACCAAGATGCTGGAAGAGGCCGTATAGCTAATGAAAACCCAGCCTCTTATGGATCCCACTGTGGATTTCCAATGAACTCAATGGATAAGGCTTCCTCAGTAGAACAGACTTCCTCGGGAGGTGGTGGGCAGTCCTCCTTCAGAGGTTTTTAAGCAGGGGCTAGACGGCCATCTGACAGTAATGTAAATTCTGTGAACTTAGGCAGATCATGTACGAGAGGGTAGAAAGAGTTGCATCAGTGCTTGGTTCTCACAGCCCTTTCTTACGTGCCAGGGAGATGCCAACTGCCACTTTGGAGTCAGGAAGCAATTGTTCTCCAGGCCAGTTGGCCAGGGATCCTGGAGGGTTTATTTTTTGTCATCTTCTGAGTATGGAGCAGGGGTCAGTGGGGGTGTGGGGAGAGGTAATTGTGACTTTCCTGCATTTGCAGCTCTATAATTCTATGATTCTAAATGTCTAGGCAGGAATCTCATCTAAGCCAGTCCCCTCTCTACGAGTGACAAGCCGATTTCCCCAGTCCCACTCAAAGGCCCATCTCTGTTGTCAAAGGATTCTCTCACCAATCAGCAATATTTAAAACTAGGAAGAAGGCCTGTTGTGGGGAGAGGTAATTGTGACTTTCCTGCATTTTGCAGGGGGTTCGACTAGATGACCGTAGAGGGCCCTTCCTGCTCTATGATTCTATGATTCT
>NW_015173501.1:0-1493 GCF_001447785.1 Gekko japonicus | reverse complement strand
CCAAATACTCCGCGTAGCATCTGGTGCCTTTCTTCAAAAAATCCCCCCAAGTTTCAAAAAGAATTGGACCCCCTATGAGCCCCAAAAGAAGGGGCCCCTATCCTCCATTATTTCCAAAGAAGGGAAAGCATTTTAAAGGACTGTGATCTTTTTAAATGTAATGGCCAGAACATGCTTCTTCCCTCCACTCTCCCAGAGGCTCCTGGAAACCCCCCCCCCACCAGTTTGTCAGCCTCATCTGGTAACTCAACTCCGAAACCCAAGGTCAAGCTGACTGTGGCTTCAGAACTTGCAATAAGAAAGATGGGAGGCCGGTTAGAACATTAGGCTGAGCAGTTCCCAGGCTAAAGATTCCAGAAGGGAGTTTGGTCTACGCATTCCATCTCATTATTGCAAGGAGTCATGGGTGGGAAAATGATTGCTTGAGGAGGCCTGGAACAGTGGCAGAGGCCATGGCCTCATGACAGCCCCTCCACTGATTGGTTGGGTCACCTGGATAGCAACATACATCATTGGACATACATTTGACTGGTTAACTAGAATCATTCCAATGCTGGTCATTGGGCACAAAGGAAAGATCTTTTGTTCTAGTTTCACCCTTTGACTGGATTACATCTAACTTTGGGGCACTTCTTGATTCTGGGTGGGCCAGAATGACTTGAGCACCTGTTTTGGGTTTTGAAACTCTGTGGGACTCAGTCTTGCCAGGTAACATCTGGATTTAGAACCAATGCTTCTAAATGTGCTTGGGTTAGATATTTAGCTTTGATATTGTACCTTCAGACTTCACTGCCCTTAGGATGTGTATTCCTGCACATTCTTCAAATCAATTGCTTTAATTACATCTTGTGGTGTTCTTGGGTTTGGGGGCTTCAATCCGAATACAGTACTTTAGCTCATGTTGGTTACAGCTACCAGAATATCTGTTTTCTGGAACTCCCCTACTAAGTGTTCCATCTAGCAAGGCTGACTTCTAGATCTTAGACAGAGGAGGGCTAGAGACTTAGTCCTGTGGTCTCTGACTGGTGGGTTAGTAAAGGGAGCTGATGGTAGCGTTGTGAGAAGTCACACCTCAGCACTTTGGGGTTTTGTCTTGGACTAACCTGTCACCCTGAAGGAGGCTTTGAAACTCCGAGGTTAATTTTTCTGATGATGAGTTCTGCCTGCCACAGACCACTTTTGCTCCCATTGCACTTTACATGGGGGGGGGTTATTGGAGATAACCTCAGCCAAGATGTCTCAAATCCCTTCATTTTTAGCATGGAAACTCCTATCACCATCCTGATGAATAATTTTCAGATTTCTTCTGGGTTGACTTACGGCTGCCATGGTTAAACCATTGCCTCCAAAGCAGAAAGTGGGGTGGAGTTTCTGGAGTTTACGTGGGCTGGCATATTTCCATGTCCTTTGTATTTGGCATTTCAACACCCATATTCACCCCACAATCATTCTGCAGCTCATGGCCACTGTGGAGACACCTTGTTTTATTTCTG
>NW_015173500.1:656-1529 GCF_001447785.1 Gekko japonicus | reverse complement strand
TGCCCTTACTTGGTTCAAAAACAGAATGAGTATTCTACCCTGATCTTTGTTTCTTCTGATTATGATTCCCTTTTCCATGGTTCCTTGCTTTATTTTGGTGAGGACCCTTGAGCTCAATAAAAAAAGGCTGCGGTGGCTCAGTGCTTAAGACACCAGACCTGAGTGCCCCATGAGGGAGGAAGCTCCCAGCTCCTACCAACCTAGCAGTTGAAAAGCCATAAATTGCAAGTAGATAAATAGGTACTCTTGCTCAGGGTAAAAGAGGAGAGCGCAAAAGTGGGCTTGAAGCTCAACATCAAAAAAACTAAGATCATGGCATCCGGTCCCATCACTCCTTGGCAAATAGAAGGGGAAGTCGTGGAAGTAGTGACAGACTTCACGTTCCTGGGATCCCAAATCACCGCAGACTGTGACTGCAGCCATGAAATTAAAAGACGCCTGCTCCTTGGGAGGAAAGCGATGGCGAACCTAAACAGCATGATAAAAAGTAGAGACATCACCCTGCCAACAAAAATACGCATGGTCCAAGCAATGGTATTCCCAGTAGTCATGTATGGCTGCGAAAGTTGGACTATAAGGAAGGCCGAGCGCAGAAGAATAGATTCTTTTGAACTATGGTGCTGGAGAAGACTCTTGAGAGTCCCTTGGACTGCAAGAAGAACAAATCAGTCAATCCTCAAAGAAATCAACCCTGACTGTTCCCTGGAAGGCCAGATAATGAAAATGAAGCTCAAATACTTTGGCCACCAAATGAGAAGGGAGCACTCACTGGAGAAGACCCTGATGCTGGGAAAGATTGAAGGTCAAAGAAGACGGGGACGGCAAAGGATGAGATGGTTAGACAGTGTCATCGAGGCAACGAACATGAAACTA
>NW_015173500.1:0-284 GCF_001447785.1 Gekko japonicus | reverse complement strand
ATTTATGCAGCAGCCAAATCGCTCGCTCACAACATTAATGCCAGTGTAGCTCACAAAGTAGAATTTTTGCTCACAAGACTCCACAGTTTAGACGGAGCATTGGCCCCGAAACATAACTATAAAACTATTTTTCTTGGTCGCCTTAGAAATGCCATTCCTTAAAAACGCAAGAGGCTGTAGAGAAATTCTTCAGGTGCGCCTCTCTGAATTGTCACATTTATCCACGTGGACGACTGGGCAACAATCTTGTGATGTAGTTCACTATTGCCATGATGACCTGTATG
>NW_015173499.1:0-1905 GCF_001447785.1 Gekko japonicus | reverse complement strand
CTCACTGAATCTCCTCCCGCAATCTGAGCCTTCAAAAAGTTTCTCCCCTTTGTGTGTTCTTTGGTGCACAAGGAGCTGTGATCTGTTTCTGGAGTGCTTTCCACACTGAATGGATTTACTTGCCTTCATTATCCTGTGCTTTGGAAAACGTTCACTACGCTTTCTTCTATCTCTCTTCTCAACCATACTGCCACCTTTCTTTCTCTTAGTTTTTCCTCGATTCCTGATGTTTTCTTTCACGTCTTCATCTTTAAATCTATCTGGCATTTGCTGATGAAGTTCCTCACCCTCCTCATTCCTTTGATCATCCTCTACTGGAATAAAGAAAGAGATCCTGTTAGCACCTGGGAAAGCTGTTAAGGTCCAAAGACGTCTATGTGACTGCAGTAGGAAAGGATTGATGGCCCTTTGGCCTCAACCAGCTTGGCTGATCTTAAGCAAACCTCCACCTTCCCCCAGGATATCAAGTATTTAAGAATACCTCACCTCCTTAAGAGTCACAGCTGAGCTCTTGCCCATAAGGAGTTTCTGAGCCTAAAATTTTCCAGCACCCAGAAAGCCTCCCTGCCTCCGTACCAAGGAGGGTGTATAATTGTACCCAACCAAATTTTGCTCAGAAGTGAATCAGAAATCCCCCATGGCCTATTCCTTGCCTGTTCCCTTGACATAACCATGAAGGATACTCACTCTCAGCCAGCTCATATGGGAAGGAAGTATGCTCTTGGGATCTTCTTGAGAAACTCTCCAGCCTTTCTTTCGATGCGAGTCTGTTGTCTGTCAGGACCAAATTCTCTCTTATCTTTCTGGCTTCTTTCGCTAAGAGACAGAGAAGGAGGGAGGGAGAGAGAGAGAAAGAGAAAGCGAGAGAGAGAATTCATTCTTATATGGGGAAGGAAAGAAGTTCAAGAATAAAAATTCTTCTGGAAGGACAGAACCATGGCCAAAGCCCACAGTCACAACCAGTATAAGGGGAATGGATCTGTGAGGTAAAGCACCCAAGTTCCCCCCAGGGTTAACGTGATTTTAAAGAGTCACAAACCAAACAAAGAGAGTTTTTTTTTATCTATAACAAATGAGAATAAATCGTGACAAACTAACTAATGATAAATACTTACAAAAGCATTTTATTGTTTTTATAATCTTAAATGAACAGGGCAATACATATTAAAATATTCAATGAATTCCATATAAATATACAATTTCTGTTTGTTGTAAATTCAGAAGTTTCACCAAAGGTGTTAAACCCTAATTGTAAGGAGTTTAACAAAAGGGGAGTCTTCATAAGAAGTGGAAGATGCATTTCACACCTCATCAGTGTATCCAGATCAAACAGGCTTCAGATCCTGCATGATGCGACACAGGTGCCAGCTTGAAGCTGTGTTTCAAGAGATTTTTTCAAAACAGGAGTAGTACAGATAGCATTCTTTGCGAATTGATAGTAGCCAGTGAACATAAGAAAAATCCTTAACGCAGCTCCCTTCCTAAAAAGCTGGAGCTTTTGAAATACACTGATAAGGTGTGAAATGCATCTTCCATTTCTTAAGAAGACTCTTCCCTTAGGATTTAACACATTTGGTGAAACTTCTGAACTTAAAATAAACTTTTCTATGGAATTCATTGAATATTTTCATCTGTATTGCCCTGTTCATTTAAGATTATAAAAACTATAAAATGCTTTTGTAAGTAATTATATCATTAGTTAGTTTGTCACGGCTTATTCTCATTTGTTATAGTGATTTTAAAGAGGCCTGTTCCGTATCGCAGGTGTTTGTGATTTGAGTATTCCTGCAGCTAACATCTTTTTCAAGGCCTGATACTAGAATGTGGTAATAGATTAATTGTGAGAATCTGTATTCAGTTGTGGATCCAGCAGGGAGGGGGGATTAGAAGGGTGCTGACAGCCTC
>NW_015173498.1:0-1938 GCF_001447785.1 Gekko japonicus | reverse complement strand
CGCTGCGGCGAAACTCAGACTTGGCAACCCTAGCCTAGCTGAGGCCCCTCCCCTTCCCAAACCCCACCCTCTCCTGGCTCCACCCCCAAAGTCTCCAGTTATTTCCCAACCCAGCGGCCGCTGAATAATCTTGCTACAGATGACTTGGGTTTTGAAAAGGTTCCAAAAGGGTTATGGCGAATGGCTGGCTTAGATGGACTACTGGTCTCAGGTAGCAGGGTTTATGTTCTTCTCGGGGAAGGCCTCTGTGCCCTGTTGTTGGCCCTCCAGAGGAACTGGTTGGCCACTGTGTGAGACAGGATGCTGGACTAGATGGACCCTCACTGGTCTGACCCAGCAGGGCTCTTCTGAGGTTCTTCTCAGGGGAAGATCTCAGCCTCTCTGTGTTCTGTTGTTGGCCCTCCAGAGGAACTGGTTGGCTACTGTGTGGGACAGGATGCTGGACTAGATGGACCCTCACTGGTCTGATCCAGCAGGGCTCTTATGAGGTTTTTCTCAGGGGAAGGCCTTGGCCTCTCTGCCCTGTTGTTGGCCCTCCAGAGGAACTGGTTGGCCACTGTGTGGGACAGGATGCTGGACTAGATGGACCCTCACTGGTCTGATCCAGCAGGGCTCTTCTGAGGTTCTTCTCAGGGGAAGGCCTTGGCCTCTATGCCCTGTTGTTGGCCCTCCAGAGGAACTGGTTGGCCGCTGTGTGAGACAGGATGCTGGACTGGATGGACCACTGGTCTGATCCAGCAGGGCTCCTCTGAGGTTCTTCTCAGGGGCAGGCCTTGGCCTCCGTGCCCTGTTGTTGGCCCTCCAGAGGACCTGGTTGGCCACCATGTGACCGTGGGTCAGTCAGCTCACCGGCCACGAGGAGCTCACCCTGGAAAAGGCACTCCATGAGTCCCAGCATGCCCGCCAGACCTCAGCCCACTGAGCCTCCACCTCCCCGAGGTGCGAGGCCTCCAATGAAAAAGAGACACACCAGGCACACAAGCCAGCTCGCCGCGACCGGCGATCCTCGCCAGCTGCCACACACCCCGCGAAGACCAGCGCATGGATGCCGTGTGCCAGCTGCAGAGAAGACCATGAACGCTGATCCTGCCGCTTCCGCGACACGACCTGCAGGACCTGCGGCAAACCGGGCCATATCGCCCATGCCTTTGGCTCCAGAGGGACACAGAGACATCCTGCCGCCCACCAGGAATCAGCAAAGCTTCATGCCACAGCAGTCCACCAAGTTGTTGTTGTTCAGTCGCACAGTCGAGTCCGACTCTTCGCGACCCCATGGACCAGCTCCCGCCAGGCCCTCCTGTCTTCCGCCATCCTCTGAAGTTGGCTCAACTTCATGTTCGTTGCATCGATGACATTGTCTAACCATCTCATCCTTTGCCATCCCCGTCTTCTTTGGCCTTCAATCTTTCCCAGCATCAGGGTCTTTTCCAGTGAGTGCTCCCTTCTCATTTGGTGGCCAAAGTATTTGAGCTTCATTTTCATTATCTGGCCTTCCAGGGAACAGTCAGGGTTGATTTCTTTTAGGATTGACTGATTTGATCTTCTTGCAGTCCAAGGGACTCTCAAGAGTCTTCTCCAGCATCATAGGTCAAAATGATCTATTCTTCGGCGCTCGGCCTTCCTTATAGTCCAACTCTCGCAGCCATACATGACTACTGGGAATACCATTGCTATGACCATGCGGACTTTTGTTGGCAGGGAGATGTCTCTACTTTTTATCATGCTGTTTAGGTTCGTCATCGCTTTCCTCCCAAGGAGCAGGCATCTTTTAATTTCATGGCTGCTGTCACAGTCTGCGGTGATCTGGGATCCCAGGATCTGGGATCCACCAAGACCAGGTACTAAATTATTCCCGGGACACCCCAGACAAAATCAAAGTGACTGTGTTGATTGAGGGAATGCCTTGCGAGATGGAGCGGGACACAGGTCCCCCATCTC
>NW_015173497.1:0-2189 GCF_001447785.1 Gekko japonicus | reverse complement strand
CACAGGAAGCTGCCTTATGCTGAATCAGAAACATGGGTCCACCAAGGTCAGTACTGCGTAGTCAGACTGTCAGCGGCTCTCCAGGGTCTCAGGCCAAGATCTGTCACGTCACCCCCCACCTGGTCCTTTTAACTGGAGGTGCCAGGGATTGAACCTGGGATCTTCTGCACACCAAACAGATGCTCTACCGCTGAGTCATGGACCCCTCCCTAAGGTAAGCTCTGCCCTTAACTTGCATACATTTATTGGATCCTATCCATACAGCCAAGGTGTGCAGAAGTGTACATAGGTGGGTCTCTTGCCACGCAATCAGGACATCTGGAAAAGCCGGTTTCCTGATACAGGCGCAGCAGCCGCAAGTGTGGAGGCGGCCTGTCATCAGAAGAAGCACATGTTCCAGCAAAAGGTGCGCATGGTGAGGGCAGAGCTCAATATTACAGGCCCTCTTCCCCAGTTTGGTGTAGCGGTTAAGTGCACGGACTCTAATCTGGGAGAACCGGGTTTGATTCCCCACTCCTCCACTTGCAGCTGTTGGATGACCTTGGGCAAGCCATAGTTCTTAACGAGCAGTGCTCGAAAGAACTCTCTCAGCCCCACCTACCTCACAGGGTGTCTGTTGTGGGGAGGAGAAGGGAAAGGAGACTGTAAGCTGCTCTGAGACTCCTTTGGGTAGTGAAGGGCGGGGTATAAATCCAATCTCCTCCTCCTCTTCTTCTTCTTCGGCCTACAAAGAGCTGATATTTGCTTTTCCACTGGTGGTGGTGGGGGGGAGCAGTGTGGCTCACCTAAATCCACCTGGAGTATTCCAGACAGAGATCTGAAAGGGGCTGGGAGACCCGCTCAGTCCTTTGGTCCCCATATCCCTGGCTCCTGGGCTCATTAACCTCTCTGCAGCACGCTCCTATAGAGGTTTACCAGTGTTGCCAACTCCAGGTTGGGAAACTCCTGGAGATTGGTGTGTGTGTGTGTGGATACTGGAGGGGGTGAGGTTTGAGGAGGGGAGGAGCCTCAGCAGAGTATAATGCCACAGAGTCCACTCTCCAAGTAGCCATTTTCTACAGGGGAACTAACCTCTGGAGAGCGGGTGTATTCCAAGGACATCCCCAGGCCCCACCTGGAGGTTGGTGACCATACAGCGTTTACTCAGAAGTCATGCCTACTGAGTTCCGTTGGCTTCTTTCTCTTTAAAAAAAGGTAAAGGTTCCCTTGCTCGAAAGCCAGTCGAATCCAACGTTTCAAAGCCGAAGAGCCAGTGCTGTCTGAAGACGTTTCCGTGGTCACGTGGCCAGCGTGACTCAACACCAATGCTCCCTCTAAGCTGTGGGGTCTTGTGAGCAAAAGTTCTACTTTGTGAGCTACCGGCATTAAAGTTGTGAGCAAGCGATGTGGCTGCTGCATAACTTAGCTTGCTCTAGAGCCATTCTTCCTGAGGTAAGACAAAAATGTGCGAGCCAGAGGCTAAAAAACTGTGAGCTAGCTCACACTAACTCAGCTTAGAGGGAACACTGCTCAACACCAAGGCGCACGGAACGCTGTTCCCTTCCCACTAAAGTGGTACCTATTTATCTACTTGCGATTTCTTGCTTTCGAACTGCTAGGTTGGCAGGAGCTGGAACTAGAGACGGGAGCTCACTCCGTCACACGGCACACTCGGGTCTCGAACTGCTGAACTACTGACCTTCCACAGCCTGCAGTTCAGCATCTTAACCACTTGAGCCACCGCAGCTCCTTTCTTTCTCTTTAGGACTAACCATAAGTACATCAGAAGAGCCCTGCTGGATCAGACCAAATGGTCCATTTAGTCCCACATCCTGTCTCACACCCGTTCCTCTGGAGGGCCAACCACAGGGCAATGAGGCTGAGGCCTTCCCCTGATGTCACGTCCTGGCTTTGGGATTCAAAGGTTGACTGCCTCCGAAAGTGGAGGTCCTCCTCAATCACCAGGGGGGGGGGCGGTGGAGTTTACTTCAGTTCCGCAGGGGCCTGCAAGACGGAGCTCTTCCACCCCGGCCTTTGACCACACTTAACATCTTGATAACTTGGAGCCTCCCTGGGGTACATCTAAGTCTGTACTAACGGACTCCTGTTAAGAAAATATGGGATCATGACTGCCGCATAGGAAATATATATATGTACTGCACTTTAGATTTTACGTGGTTTAAACTGTTTTTAACACTTTTATGTAAGCC
>NW_015173496.1:1759-1947 GCF_001447785.1 Gekko japonicus | reverse complement strand
TCCAGCCCAGAGCGGCGACCTTGCAGCTGGTCGGCTCCCCAGGGCTCCCATTTGCCGGCAGAAAGAACAGCGAAGGGGCGTGCTGAAGCAGCATGCGCCCAGAAAGTAATGCGGGGTTGGGGGAAGAGGCAGCGGTGGCCAGGGCGTGCCGCACTTTTGGACGGGGGGCTTTTGGCGGGGGGCTTTTG
>NW_015173496.1:0-1493 GCF_001447785.1 Gekko japonicus | reverse complement strand
TGGGGAGGCCGAGGCAAGGAAAATGGCCCCAAAGTGGGCAAGGCCTGCCAAAGTGAGCATTTTCTTCCCATACAGTAGGCAGAGGCGCTTTCCCAGATTAGGAAAACAGTGCAGCCCAATGGGATGGGGGCGGCAGCACAGAAGGCCCAGAATTTGGGGGTGAGGTCACGTGGATGCTCTAAAAACCCGTCTTTGTGGAAGGAGCCGCAGAGCAGCCAGATGTGAGTCCAGCCACACCTCCGAGCCCAACCAGGAGCCTGGCCTCGAATCCCGCTGTGCTCCTGAAGACCCGGACAGCTCCCCTCGGAAAGAGCCTCCATTCCAGATGTTCGGCCCTTGGAAAGTCACCCTTCGGGTGGCTGGTTTTTCGAAAGCAATCCCTTGGGGCCCCCCTGGCTGACGATATGCTTTGTCCTGAGAGCTTCTTTAAAATTTAGTTTTTACAACATCTGCCCCTGCGGAAGAACGAAAAGGAAGCTTTTTGAGACTGAAATAGGTTTGTTTGGTTTTTTGGGGGGGTGGATTATTCTGAAAAGTTTGGCATTTAGCATGAACTACAAAGAAGCAACTGCCTTACTCTATTTGGGTGGTGTCATGTGTTGGGGTTGGAACATCCCAGGACTGTCTACCAGAGACTGGCTGAGCTTGGAGCTCTAGAACAGGGGTGGCCAAAGGGCAGCTTGGGCGCCAGGTGTGGCTGTTTCACACAGTCTAATCTATAATGTGAATAAAAAGCAAATCTGCTTATTTTCCAATAAAAACGTGTGCGTAATATTTGTCCATGTGTTGCGGCTCTCGAATATCTAACACTAATAAAGGTGATCTGATCTACTAGACTTGGGGTCTGCTCATCCATGGAGGAAGGAGCTGTGGTGGCTCAAGTGGTTAAGACGCTGAACTGCAGGCTGTGGAAGGTCGGGAGTTCAGCTGTTCGGGACCCGAGTGTGCCGCATGATGGAGTGAGCTCCAGTCTCTAGTTCCAGTTCCTGCCAACCTAGCAGTTCGAAAGCAAGAAATTGCAAGTAGATAAATAGGTACCACCCCAGTGGGAAGGCGCGTTCCCTGCGCCTTGGTGTTTAGTCATGTTGGCCACACGACCACGGAAATGTATTTGGACAGCGCTGGCTCTTCGGCTTTGAAACTACCGCAACCCTAGAGTCGGATTCGGCTTTCGAGCAAGTGAACCTTTACCTTTACCATCCATGGAACCCACAGGTCCCTTGTGCAAATATTTTCCAGACATAAAAGCCGCTGACTCCTCGTGACGGCTTTCCTTAGGGACCCCCCCACACACACACACCCCTGAGCAGAGTCCCGTTTTGGGAACCAGGGAAGGCGTCGCAAGAGCCCGGATTCCCACGGCGCCCCCCGAAAGCCGCTTTCCTCCCGGGAGGAAGCCGGACCACTGCCCCCTGTATTTGAAAGCCGTACAACCAGGCTCTGACCTCACCACAATGGCGACAAGTTGGCTGTTGACTCTTCCTCTGTAATAC
>NW_015173495.1:0-1979 GCF_001447785.1 Gekko japonicus | reverse complement strand
CATGCGCAAGGATATGTTGGAGTTTGTTCACACCTGTCAAACTTGTGCATTGATGAAGCCACGGGGGGGTAAGCCCCCTGGTCTCCTCCAGCCTCTCCCCACACCAAATAGACCTTGGGAAGTGGTCTCGATGGACTTTATCACTGACTTACCTCCTAGCAAGGGTAAAACTGTGATATGGGTGGTGGTTGATTTGTTTTCTAAGCAAAGCCATTTTATTCCACTTCCGTCTCTCCCGACTGCCCAGAAATTAGCTAAATTGTTCTTTCACCACGTTGTCCGTCTCCATCTTTTACCTGATAAGGTGATATCCGACAGGGGGTCTCAATTTGTTTCAAAATTTTGGAGGGAGGTGATGAAACTTATGGGGGTGGAGCAAGGATTAAGTAGCACGTACCACCCAGAGACCGATGGACAGACAGAACGCGTGAATCAGACCCTTGAACAGTATTTACGTTGTTTCTCTATCAACAAGATAACTGGTGTGATTTATTGCCCTTGGCTGAATACTGTTATAACAATACACTCCACAAATCTATTGATATGTCACCTTTCAAGGCTGCATTGGGTTATGATAGTCCCCCTTTACCGTTCTTGAAGGGGGATGCTCCTTTGCAGCCTACTGATGCGGGATTGTGGTGTAAGTCTCTGCAAGAGTCTTGGCCATTATTATGCTCTACTTTGAATGCAGCCAAAGAAGCATACAAGTGCCTGGCTGATCGAGGAAGGGTGGAGGGTTGGGGCCTCAAGCCTGGTGATATGGTGTATGTCTCTACTAAAAATATCAAGCTCCTCCGGCCAAGTAGAAAATTGGGTTGGAAGTTTATTGGTCCTTTTAAAGTTCTTCGTGTTTTGAATAATGTTGCTGTTGAAGTTGAATTGCCAAAAAAATTGAAAGCTCTACACCCTGTGTTCCACATGAGCTTGCTGAAAAGGGATCCTGGTCATTGTGCGTGGAGGCCTGCTCATGACCCTCCCCCTCCTATCATCTTAGAGGGGGCAGAACATTTTGAGATTGATGAAATCCTTGATTCCAGGTTGAAGCATGGTAAACTGTGGTACCTCATCCAATGGGTTGATTTCGGACCCCAGCACCGCAAATGGGTGGAAGTAGGGGATATTCGGGCCCCTTACCTACTCCGGGAATTCCACAAACGTTTCCTGGGCAAACCGGGAGGTCTCCCGGAAAGTCTCCCGGGCTAGCCGGGAGGCCTCCCGGAATCTCCGGGAGCTGTTGGTTAATGTGTATTTTTGAGGGGGCAGTATGTCAGCAAGCTGCCATTGTCATTCCGGTTCCCGTGTAGTATCCTACGCCCCCCCTTCTCCCTCGTCTCTTATTTTGCTTGAGAGTGTTATGTAGTCCGCGGAACTTGCCAAGGTCGGGCAGCTGGGTGTAGGAGGAACGCTTCGCCTAGAATGTTTTGGGTATCTAGCATGTGAACTGAACCTGTGTTGATATTATAGAACTGTTGCATTCCCATGAAATGGGCGCGAAGTGCATGTTCTGTTCCCGCCAGAGGAAACTGGGCTCATTGGTCCTTACCTGGTTCAAATGTCTTTATTATGCCTTCCCCGATTACCTGTAACTATTCCTAACAATGTCCTGTTCTGGTTGAACCAACGCTATGAAATAAACCTTACTTGCTTTTCAACGTGGAGTTATTTTGAATGCTTGGGATCCAACATAACAGAACTTTTAACAGCACAATCCTAAGTGGGGCGAAAGTGCTCAGGGAGCCAACTGACCTTTGTGTTGGCATATGTCCGAGATACATCAGCGTAAAGGGAAATTCTGATAGCTACCGTGGCTCTCGGGAGCCAGCCGAGGCCTGCAGTGGCCACCTGTTGGTGCAACTGAGGCACAGGCCCATGCACCGGCATGGTTGTGGGTGGGTTGGGGTGTGCAGCCAGAGGGGTAGTTGGCTCCCTGAGCCTTTTCAGGCTGGGCAGAAAGTTTGTTGTTGTTGTTGTTCAGTCGC
>NW_015173494.1:0-1546 GCF_001447785.1 Gekko japonicus | reverse complement strand
GTAGAGTTTTCCCTTCATCCCTGGACTGGTGCCACTGGTCTCAAAATTTGGAATACCGTGTTCAGTTCTGGTCACTGCACTGGAGAAAGGATAATGTACAGCTTGTAAAGGTGCAGAAAAGAGCAACCAAAATGATCAGTGGGCTAGAGCAGCTGCCCTATGAGGAATGATTAAACCGCTTAGGTCTGTTTAGCCTAGAAAAAAGGCGCGTAAAGGGAGACAGCGTTCCGTGCACCTTGGTGTTTAGTCATGCCGGCCACATGACCACGGAAACGTCTTCGGACAGCGCTGGCTCTTCGGCTTTGAAACGGAGATGAGCACCGCAACCCTAGAGTCAAACTCGATGGGCTTTCGAGCAAGGGAACCTTTACCTTTTAAAGGGAGACATGGTAGAGATTAACACAATTATGCATGTAGTATAGATGGGACTATAAAGATTCCCCCCCTTTTGATTATTCATATTTCTCTGGGTTTTATAGATTTATTCTTAATAAGATTTTATTAGGATGCAATGATGGCCTATTATACAGAAGGCCTCTCTTTCTAGGGCAGGGTATTTTCCCAGCTGAGGCTAGCAGACAAGACAGTAGCATTCTTTTGGTACAAAAGAAGGTATAAGGTTCATGGTTCTAATTGTTTAGGTTATAACTTCACAGTGTCTGGGTCAAAAAGGATTTTTAACTCAGTATCAGAGAAAAACACCTTTTTTGGGGGTGAGAATAAGCCTTGGCCGATACGACTCAAGTTAGGTCAAGTAAATACGTGACACTATTGTATAGACACGCTTTTCTTTACATTTGACCAATAAGGAGATTTTCATTTAAATGTTCACACTTCTGGTAACATGGGGGTGCGGCCTAATGTGCTAATGAGCTGTGCTGTCAGGGGTGTGGCCCAATATGCTAATGAGTTCCTGCTGTTGGGTGTGGCCTATTATGCTAATGAGTTCCTGCTGGGCTTTTTCTACAAAAAGAGCCCTGAAACATGCATGACATGGAGTGAGTAGACAGGGAGAAACTCGCCTCCTTCTCCCATAGTACACGAATGCAGGGTCATCCACGGAAGCTGAAGGGTGGGAGATTCGGGACAGACAAAAGGAAGTACTTTCTTCACGACATAAAGTCAATTTGTGGAACTTGTTGCCAAAAAGTGTGATGCTGGAAGGCTTTAAACAGGGAGCTGACAAATTCAAGGGTGACTGGACTATCAATGGCTACTAATTGTTACGATAATCTACTCCCTCCGATACCAGAGGCAGTCTACCTCTTTAAATCAGTTGCTGGGTAGGGCAAGCAGGATGATGCCTTTCTTTTGCAGTCTTCCTCTTTGTGGGCTTCCTAGAGGTAACTGGTTGGCCACTGTGCGAACAGAATGTTGGGCTAGATGAGCCCGGGGTCAGATCCAGCTCTTATGTCCCTGTGTCCTAATCCTCCCCAACAAGATGCAGAACACACAGCAAACTGCTTGAGAAACGGAATAAAAGGTTGGTGACTGGCTGACAGTGTTTTACCGGTTTATATATGGCAGGTCCTTAAAGAGATGGGAG
>NW_015173493.1:0-2057 GCF_001447785.1 Gekko japonicus | reverse complement strand
CACTTGAGCCACCGCAGCTCCTACCCCAGACTGCGATGAAAAGCACTGCAAGCAATTGGGGGCAATATGGGAAAGTGAACCAGGCTACTAAAAGAAGAGCCATCACAAGTGGACAGAGGATCAAACTACAATTGCTCCCTCCAAGAGACAACTCAGCACAAGAGCTATGACATCAGACTGAAGAGATTTCAGAATTCTTTTCAAAATGAATCCATTCGCAAATGTCAAGTTGAGTCCAATTCACGTTTGTTTTTACACTACTTTGTTTATGGATGGCTTTGTCAAACTCTGCTTTAGTTTGCCATAGTTACAGGGGGGAGGGAAATTCCTACGGGGGTGAATGGCTGAGCATGTGAACCACACTATAAGAACATAAGAACATAAAAGACGCCAATGTTGGATCAGGCCAAAGGTCCATCCAGTCCAACACTCTGTGTCACACAGTGGCCAGAAATACCAGGTGCCATCAGGAGGTCCACCAGTGGGGCCAGGACATTAGAAGCCCTCCCACTGTTGACCCCCCCCCCAGCACCAAGAAGACAGAGCATCCCTTGCCCCAGAGCCCCTATCTATACCTTGTGGCTAATAGCCACTGATGGACCTCTGCTCCATATGCTTATCCAATTCCCTTTTGAAGCCGTCCATGCTTGTAGCCGTCACCACTTCCTGTGGCAGTGAATTCCATGTGTGAATCACTCTCTGGGTGAAGAAGTACTTCCTTTTATCCGTTCTAACCCGACCGCTCAGTAGTTTCATGGAGTGCCCATGAGTTCTTCTATTGTGAGAAAGGGAGAAAAGTACCTCTTTCTCTACCTGCTCTTTCCCATGCATAATCTTATAAACCTCGATCATGTCACCCCTCAGTCGTCTTTTCTCCAAGCTAAACTATCATAGGCGTTGTAACTCTTCCTTAAGATACCTCCCTCCTCGAGGGACAACCTTGAGACCAAAGCTGTGCTAGCTTGCTATTGCAGATAATGGGATCGTATAGTCCCCCCTGGGGGGGTGGGTAATGAATGCAAGAGCTAGGCGGGATGGCTGTGATTGGCTATACGAGGGGGACCCCTGTTTGAGCTGTCTATATCTCTGCATTCTCCCGCCAGAATCTCAGTTCTGACACGGCACTGTTGTAGCCAGGATCATGATGATATCTGAATAAACAAATCACTGCCAAAGAGAGTGTTGCTGGGAGTCTCTTGTCCAGGAGTCTGACAGCTTAAAGCTTGTGCAAAGTGTTTCTTTACTTGAACGTGCAGAGTCGAGACAGATACCACCACCAAAGCACAGGCTGTAAGCATGTCAAGAGCTGCCAGTCATCTTGTTCGTAAAAGGAGAAAGAAAATATACTAAAATCTAAAGCCACCAAGTTAACAGTCAATCCCTGTGCATCGAAAAAATACACTCACAAAAGACCTCCCAATAACGTAGGGTTTGAATGTGGGGTTTGATACTCATTTGGCTCAATTCCTATAATTCTGTAACCATACCTTATTAAGAGATTACATGCTTTAAAAAAAAATGTGTAATGCATACGATTTTGATCATACACCAGCCTCCTGGACATTTTTGTCTGGACTGCCTATTGCTGAGGGCAATTTCTGATTAAGGGTATGGGTTTAATCTCATAATAGCAGTAGTAAGCAAGCAGATTGGGTACAGACCACAAAGTCATAACAAAATTACAGGGTTCACCGAGGTAACACAATACACTCAATTGTCCATAAAACAGGCCGTGACGACGTTTCGAAAATTATTTCTCGGGAACCCAGGCAGCTGCAGTGGTAGGTGTTCTTATCATAAAGAAGACCAACTTCTACCCTAAAAACTGAGATCGAAAGGCAGGTAAGCCACAGTTCTAGCGCTGGCCTTTATTGGCACCAGATAACACAAATTAAACCGTTTATTTTTCACATTTCCTCGGCCTGCCCTCCAGCTGGGGTTGCCAAGGGTCAGGGGCGGCCTGGATGTCTCCAGGAATTACAAATGACCTCCAGATGACAGAGATTCAACCTGCTGGAGAAAACAGCAACCTCTGTGGCACTGCCCTCTCCTCTCCA
>NW_015173492.1:557-2053 GCF_001447785.1 Gekko japonicus | reverse complement strand
ATTAAAACAGTCCAGTAAAACCACAAAACATTTAAATGTATCGTTGTGGTGTGGGTTTATATCGTTTTATCCTGCCTGTTTAAAATTGTTTTGTGTTGTAAGCTGTCTTGAGTTCCGCTAGGGAGGCCGGTGGCTAATAAATGTTTTAAATAATACTAATTAACAACAACAACGACAGCAACATGTGGGTCCTGTGCCAATGCCGGTTTCTGTGGATTGGGCCTAGCGGCCACTCTACAACATAAGTCGCATTATGCTGTGGCTTCAGTTGGCTGGGTGAGTTAAGGCTTGTCTGTCATCTCACTTTCTGTTCCATTGCTTCTGTGCTTACTATTCCTTCTGCTAGTGGCAGTGGTGGCAGTGGCGGTTGCCATTAGAATAATGTAAACTTCTTGGTTGGTTGTTTTTCTTGTTCTTTTAATGCTGGCTCTTATGCATGCCTTTTTACTCTCTGTGTTCTTGTTCTTAAGGACAACCCAGCCCAGGGATAACAGGGGCTCCCGGGTTTCCTGGCGAGAGAGGAGAAAAGGGGGACCGGGGCTCCCCTGGACTTTCTCTGTTTGGATCGAAAGGATTTTATCCTGCCTGTTTAAAATTGTTTTGTGTTGTAAGCTGTCTTGAGTTCCGCTAGGGAGGCCGGTGGCTAATAAATGTTTTAAATAATACTAATTAACAACAACAACGACAGCAACATGTGGGTCCTGTGCCAATGCCGGTTTCTGTGGATTGGGCCTAGCGGCCACTCTACAACATAAGTCGCATTATGCTGTGGCTTCAGTTGGCTGGGTGAGTTAAGGCTTGTCTGTCATCTCACTTTCTGTTCCATTGCTTCTGTGCTTACTATTCCTTCTGCTAGTGGCAGTGGTGGCAGTGGCGGTTGCCATTAGAATAATGTAAACTTCTTGGTTGGTTGTTTTTCTTGTTCTTTTAATGCTGGCTCTTATGCATGCCTTTTTACTCTCTGTGTTCTTGTTCTTAAGGACAACCCAGCCCAGGGATAACAGGGGCTCCCGGGTTTCCTGGCGAGAGAGGAGAAAAGGGGGACCGGGGCTCCCCTGGACTTTCTCTGTTTGGATCGAAAGGAAGAGACGGATTCCAAGGCCCTCCTGGCCCACCAGGGCCTCCAGGCCCCCCTGGCATCATAGGTAAGTCAATCAGATACCCAAAATGTATCACTAATCCTGTTTGTACGGGAAGAAGGTAAGATAAGAAGGTCAGCGTACTCTGCCGTGGAAGATTGCAGGGTGGCCTTGAGCCAGTCACACTCTCTCGGCATAAACTACCTCACAGGATTATTATGAGGATAAAATGGAGAAGGAGGGAATGTTATAAGCCACTCTGGGTCCTTCTGGGGAGCAAAGTGGGGTATAAATGAATTGCCGATTCCCCCTTCCCTCTGCGGATACTCGCTTTGCCCCCACCCCCTGCTGTTCCTGGGGGCGCCTTGACCCCTGAGGGGCTGAATTCCCAGGGTGGGGGGGTCTGTAGGTGCAGCA
>NW_015173492.1:0-530 GCF_001447785.1 Gekko japonicus | reverse complement strand
GGGAGGTGGTAGCCCCGCCCCCCACCTCCGGGCTTTGCTCCACTGCAGGGCTTTCAGTCTAAACTCAAAGTTACAAATGCGGATGGCCTCTGCTGTATGGGATGGCCTTCCGTCTCTTCACTGCTTTTCGAACAATGGTAAGCAAGGTATTCTCTCCCCTGAGTTGGAGCTGTTTGATGGAAGAGCATTCAGTCTCCAGAGAACATTTCACTAATCCTATAAAAAAAAAAAGCGCCACCTGTCCGGACCAAAGAACAACCCCTCTCCCATTCTCAGGCGCTGACCCATAGCCACTTGAGCTCTTGGAGTCTCACCGGGTCCTCCTGGTCCCTCGTTAAGGTTCCTCCGCTTCTAGGTCCCCTTTGAGGGTGTACATAGATGTTCCGCAGGCACTCCTGATGCAGCAAATAAAAGAAAACCTCTCTGCATTTATTTAAATTGTTCAAATGATGAGGAGTGTTGGCTAAGCAGAAACCACTCGGAATCACAGGACTAACAGCACAACAGTAGTACTTCACTTACGCTGGGCA
>NW_015173491.1:1795-2088 GCF_001447785.1 Gekko japonicus | reverse complement strand
GTTAGGCTGAGAGCGTGTGACTGGCCCCAAATTGCCTCACAATTCTAATGGTGGAGTGGGGATTAAACCCTGAGCCTCCCAGATTTAGTCCAGCACTCCAAACATTACAGCACACTGGCTCAATCCGTCTCTCTCTCTCTCTCTGTCTATTGTTCTTCTCTGAATGCTCCAATCTGTTAACGGTATTTTCCCCCCATATGACTCAAAGGGTTCAAAATCTACAGACAGGGATAAAAGAGGCCAGGTGAAGGAAAAAAGGACAACCCTGAGGCAAATGTTGAGAGAGGGAGACT
>NW_015173491.1:0-1738 GCF_001447785.1 Gekko japonicus | reverse complement strand
CAGTACACGGGTTCGGGGGCTGAGGTCGCTTTCCATCTGCCAGATCCATGTCCCGTGCAATTTATCACAGAGAATCTGAGGTGTATTGGCCCCCCCTTAACCTACTGGGCCACTGCCCTGGCCGGTATGAGTGTGTATTCTGCTAGAAGCAGGGCTATTTTGGGGCAGGAACGCACAGGAACGGAGTTCCGGCTGGCTCCCGAGTTGGCCACACCCAGCAGGAACTCATTAGCATAATAGGCCACACCCAACAGCAGAAACTCATTAGGATTGGCTACATTAGGGGTGTGTGGCCTAACATGCAAAGGAGTTCCTGCTACAAAAAAAGGCCCTGGGTTTTGACAACAAACAAGTTCAACAGAATAACAAGCAAAAGGTGGGTGTGGCTGGATAACCACACTTCTGGTAAGATGGGGGTGTGGCCTAATATGCTAATGAGCTGTGCTGTGAGGGTGTGGCCTAATATGCTAATGAGCTCCTGCTGGGCTTTGTCTACAAAAAAAGCCCTGGCTAGAAGTATGCAGATCGCTGTCAGAGCTGCACTGCATTTTGAAGGAGAGACCTCAGAGATGTCAAAGGGGAGGCAACTCAGCCTGCATGCCACCCCATAACTCTGGCTAAATTAGGAAGTGGGACAAGAGTTCAGTGATACCAGCCAAGGAAAACTCATTTCCTCTAGTAGTCTACGGCAGACCAGTTCTTTTTAAAAAAAGCTTGCCAGGTTAAGCTTTTTCACTGATCTTGTGATATATAGATTGATTCTCTGCAGGAGTGGGTTGGGATGTGAAAAGAGCCTTACAGTGTTAGGGTACGGCAAGTGCTACAGGGTCCACTTAGGCCTCCTGTTGACCCGCCTGGGGTGGAGATTTTCCTGTCCCCAGACCTAATTTCCTGGCGTCGAGGAACTGGAAGGAAAAAAATGGCCTCCGCATAGTGACACTGTAGGAATTTCCCGAAGATTCTATGGTAAAATCGAGGAGGCAGTTCAGAGGGTCAACCAGAAGTGACGTCACCATCTCTCGAAAATCTGCCCCTCTCAGGCACAGTTCCCAGCAAACTCTTCCAGCATCTCTGGGCTTTAGCAACAATACAGTGTCTGTAGGCCTGCCCATCGAAGGCTCTGATGTGTTTGCCCAAGAGTCCATCCCCAGAGCACATTTTATATTTTATGAATTTGTCATGGAGTGTTTTATGATTTTTATTTTATGAATTTTATGAATTTGTCATGGAGTATTTTATGATTTTTATGATTTTTATTTTATGAATTTGTCATGGAGTATTTTATGAATTTGTCATGGAGTAGCATTCCGTGCGCCTTGGTGTTTAGTCATGCCGGCCACATGACCATGGAAACATCTTCGGACAGCACTGGCTCTTCGGCTTTGAAACGGAGATGAGCACCGCAACCCTAGAGTCGGACTCGACTGGCTTTCGAGCAAGGGAACCTTTACTATTGTCATGGAGTAACCCTGATGCTGGGAAAGATGGAAGGAAAAAGAAGGGGATGACAAAGGATGAGATGGCTGGACAGTGTTATCGATGCAATGAATGTGAAGTTGAGTAAACTCTGGAGCACGACGGAAGACAGGAGGGCCTGGCGTGATGTGGTCCATGGGGTCGCGAAGAGTCGGACTCGACTGCGCAACTGAACAACAACAACAACATATTCCCGGTATACCCAGTTCTTGTGTCATGGGGGTGCTCTGAAACTTTTTATAATCAAAGTGCCAAACTATGT
>NW_015173490.1:0-2054 GCF_001447785.1 Gekko japonicus | reverse complement strand
CCAAAACAGTATGGAAAGGAAAGCTCTAATAAGATCCTGGTCCAGAGCACACTTATATCCCACTTTAAGTATGCTGCTATGCCAGGGGGGAAAGATGATGTTTACTTGAAGCTTTTGCGGGCCAGTATGGTATAGCCATTAGACAGACAAACTAGTATCTGTTTACTCTGCCAAGCATATTTTAGGCTAATCTTCCTCATAGAATTCCTGAGGAGATAAAACAGAGGATGGGAGGTCAGTGTTGCAAGCTGTTTTAAGAGAGAAAAGCAGGTTATAAATATATCTAAACAAATTAAAACAAATCTCCCTTTTATGGATATTAGTGCTCAGAAGATGCTTGCCTAAATTAGCATTGATAACTGTGGGGCTACTGAAGACCCCTGACCTGCTTGGGTAGGAGCGGCAGAAAAATGTATTGGGAATTGGAATGTAGCCAGTGAAAGAAGTTGACACCTAGATTTTGCAGCAGGACGGCCAAAATGAACTTAGGAACACTTCAGTGGCATGCTGTTTCTTTGGGAGGAACCAGTGCTGTTTTCAGGACTACCACCTTCTTGGGGTTTCCTGTTTCCCCATACTCCACTTGTATGTTTGTATACAAAACAGATAGAAGTCTCTCTCTACTAGTATCCCTCCTCTCAAAGAAACTGTCCCCGAAAAGGCAGCCTGTGAAAACTCCTGCACTTGAGAATGATAAATGGTGGCCACATCATTTCCCTGCATGGAAGCTGCATCCACTCAAAGACAGGTCTCAGTAGCCGTGGTTGCTATGGAAGTAATTCTGGTTTTGTGCCACGATTTCAAATACATCTTCTTCTTTTTTTAAATAGAAATTTTATTAACTCTCAATAACACAAAGACACCGGCCGTGACCAGTTTGGTGTCGTGGATAGGAGCGCAGACTTTAGTCTGGGAGAATCAGGTTTGATTCCCCACTCCTCCACATGCAGCCAGCTGGGTGACCTTGGGTCAGTGACAAGTTCTTTCAGAGCTGTTCTCTCAAAAGCAGTCCTCGAAAGAGCTCTCTCAGCCCCACCCACCGCACAGGGTGTCCACTGTGGGGAGGGGAAGGGAAAGGAGATTGTCTGAGACTCCTTTGGGTGGTGAAGGGCGAGGTACAAACCCAATCTTCATCTCTCCTCCTCCTCCTCCTCCTTCAGTAGCCACAGGACAGCTGATAGGGTGACCACCGCACCAGTGTGATAACGTCAAGACAGTTCGACGTGTTAGTCTGTCTGTAACAGGAGAAAAGAGCCAGAGTCCAGGAGCACCTTAGAGACTAACAAAATATGTGGCAGGGGAGGAGCTTTCGTGAGTCACGGCTCACTTCTTCAGATACAGCCAGAATGTGAGTCCATCTGTCCCATCTCTTTGAAAGTGGAGTGATTTCAAACTCCCGTTCTCGCTGTATCTGAAGAAGTGAGCAGTGAGAAAGCTCCTTCCCTGCCACAAATTTTGTTAACCTTTAAGGTGCTCCTGGACTCTGGCTCTTTCCTACTGCAGTGTGATAACGTGTGAGGCAGCCCACAGCATACCACCTAGGTCAGTGGTGGCGAACCTATGGCACGGGTGCCAGAGGTGGCACTCAGAGCCCTCTCTGTGGGCACGCGTGCCATCGCCCCAGCCAGGCCCAGACCATCATTAAAGTGTCAAATTCTCTGCCAAATAATTTAAAGTAAATGAAAGCATTTGGGATTGCGTTCCTTACTTTGTTTGGATCATCTTAGGTTAATGTATGAGTTGTTTTTTCTAAAGTAAAACCTCCGTATTCAGGTTAAATTGCTGTGTTGGCACTTTGCGATAAATAAGTGGGTTTTGGGTCGCAGTTTGGGCACGCGGTCTCTAAAAGGTTCGCCATCACTGACCTAGGTGAACCTACCTCCCCCCGCCCCGCTGCACCTCATGCGGCATGTAAACAAGATGCTGATAGGTTTTCAGCCATTTTAACTCATTGAGGGAAACCCTTTGTGTGATTCACAGCTGTTATCAGCCACCTTCTCAATGAGCTTTTTGGGTAATATTCTCCCTTCCTCCCCCGCTAACATTCCTGGGGA
>NW_015173489.1:0-2022 GCF_001447785.1 Gekko japonicus | reverse complement strand
CGGTAACGACTCCCTTGTCATTCCCACCCCTCAGATCTAGTCTTGCAATGCGGAGCAAGAGAGAATAGATCTGCTCCATCTTCTACATGACAGCCCTTCAAATACTTGAAGACTTGCAATCATGTCCCCTCTAAGCCTTCTCTTTCCCAGGCTAAACAGACCCAACTCTTTCAGCCTTTCCTCCTAAGATTTGGACTCCAACCCTCTCACCATCCTGGTTGCCCTCTTCTGGACACACTCGAGCTTGTCAACATCCTTCCTAAAATGTGGTACCCAAAACTGGACACAGTACTCCAGGTGGGGCCTGACCATTTCAGAATAGAGTGGAACGACCACCTCCTGTGATCTGGACACAATGCTTCTGTTAATGCATCCTAAGATTGCATTAGGTTTCTTCACAACCACATCGCACTGCAGGCTCATGTTTAGCTTCTGATCAACCAGAACACCTAGATCCCTTTCACATGTGCTGCTGTCAAGCCAAGTCCCTCCCATTCTATATCTATGCCTTTGATTTTTTGTACCTAAGTGTAGGGCTTTGCACTTCTCTCTATTGAAATTCATTTTGTCTCAGCCCACTGTTCCAGCCTATCTAGATCATTTTGAATCCTGACTCTGTCTTCTTCAGAATTTGCAGTCCCACCTAACTTCGCGTCATCTGCACGAAGCATCCAGGCTGCTGCTGTTGAGAAATTGTTTTAATGCCCATGTTTGGATTTATTCCTCATGAACCAATTTCCCAGGGATGGAAAGAATTACTTTCTTCTTCCTCTTCCTCCTCCAGGGTCCGGTGTCCTTCGAGGAGGTGGCCGTGTATTTCACCCGGGGGGAGTGGACCCTGCTGCGCCCAGCCCAGAGAGCTCTCTACAAGGAAGTCATGCTGGAAAATTTTGGGAATGTGGCCTCTCTGGGTGAGGAGGAGCCTTCTCTCCTCGATGTTGTTGAGTGCAGCAATGGCTCTTCTCTGTTCATAGTTAGGAAGTCGCTGTTGAGGAGGGATGTGTTCAGGCCCTTTGGCTAAGTCATGCCATCCTGTCTGCACATCTGGCAAGGGTTTGGGGTTCTCCATGCACAGGAGTGAGGCTGTGTCTGGCAGTCGCAATGTTCTCTCTAAGCTGTGGAGTGTTGTGAACAAAAATTCTACTTTGTGAGCTACTGGCATTAAAGTTGTGAGCGAGCGATTTGGCTGCTGCATACATTAGTTTGCTCTGGAGCCCTCCTTCCTGAGCAGAAACAAAAATGTGTGAGCTGGAAGCTGAAAAATGGTGAGCTAGCTCACACCAACTCAGCTTAGAGGGAACACTGGTCCTGGGACCACGTGAGAGGGCACCAGAAGGGATGCCAAAAGATATGCTGGGTTAGAGAGAGTGGGTGGATCCAGGTCAGGGTTTTCCTCCAAGCTGGCCTTCCCTCACCTGTGCTGCGATGTGACTGTGCAGGACACACGGATGGCCTCTCTGCCAGCTTCATAAATCCTCAGCTCTCAAGCATGGCGCCTGGGATGCCAAGACTCCTCTGAGAGACCTCCGGCATCCATGGTGAGGGTTCTTGACCATTGCCGGCCTTGGATTGTTGGCCTCTTTGATTGCCGTGGGCCTTTCTTAAGTGATTATGTGCCCAGCATACGGAAAAGCTCACATGCTGAACTTAATCTTTTCAGGGAAGATCAGGCTTTGAGGCTGGAGGTTTTGCCCATACCACGATCTGACCACTATCTTCTCAAGACAGGGGGTTGCACCTCCAGTGCTTACACGGAAAGGGGGGGGGACCTGGAAAATGGTCTGCCCATGGAGTCTCGTGATTCCTACTGCATCCCCAAATCCTCTGGAGCATTTTAGGTTTCCTAAGGGATACTTTGGTGGGAGCTTGAACACGAAGCTCCTAGAAATTATTGAAAAGGTTACCCCTTGCGGACCTCTCCTTCCTTTGGGTCAGAACCCGAGCCTGCTGTTTTTCATGGAACAGAGAGACCTCAGAAGGTCCAACAGATGTGACCCAGGTGACCTTTAGAGGGTCAGCAGG
>NW_015173488.1:977-2213 GCF_001447785.1 Gekko japonicus | reverse complement strand
TATGATTGTTTCATAAGAATCACTTTACGCTGATAAATGTTTTATACTGTTTTTATGCTCTGATTGGTTTTTAATTGTCTCTTTCTATTATTGTTAGTTTTGATGCTTTTTAATGATGTTAGTATCTTTTGCTTTGTAAGCTGCCTCGCTCTCTGGAGATGCGGCATATACATTTTCTAAACAAATACATAACATACCAGGCTGAGAATTGTCTTGGTTTCTCTTCTTCCCCGCCTGCCCCCCCCCAGAAAATCCGCTATGAAATGTATGTGTCCCTTCTCAAAGATGGAGGAGGAAAAGAGCTGCTGAGCTCCAGTGAGAATGACGGCCCAGGACTGAAGAAATGCCATTCGAGTCCTTCGTTAAATCAGGAGTCTCCAGTTAGTGCCAAGGTGAAGCGTAACATCTCCGAGCGGAAGGACTATAGACCTGAAACCCCAAGCGTCAAGCAGAAGGTGACTTAGGGCACCTGAGGCAGGCTGGAGGAATAATACAGCGCTCTCCCTTTGATCAGCTTTCCTTTACAAAAACAAAACGAAAATTTACACATCTGCCTGAATGGGGTGTTATAACATTTTTCAATTGTTCATTTTGTTGTTTCTGTACAGGTTGTTGGATATGTTTTTGGCTTCTGACTTGTGTTTGCCTAGTTAATTTATCTATAGAGCAATTATTTAAAATCCTTTAAAATTGTTTTAAAAAGGAATCGTTTTTAAAGGATTATTTTATTTTTAAAGGATTACTTTAAAAATAAAATAATCCTTTAAAAACGATTCCTTTAAAAATACAGAAAAAGGAGACAGGGGGACAGGGGGTGAGAAAGGAAGAAAGTCCATGATCAGTTTCTCTTCCCACCCTCCCCACCCCCAATCTTTTAATCTTCTTCTTCTGGCTTGTAATCTCTCAAGTTGTCCACTGCTTTTCAGTAGCAGAGAGGGTCACTGGACAAAGCTTAGAAGGCCTTTTTGGCTTTGGGAATGGATTCTTGCGCTTGCCAAAGTGGCACTGATTTCCTGCAAGAGACTAGGTAACAGAATGCTGATGCCGGGCATTCGAGGTCTTGCAAATCTGCTGATTTTGGTAACACCCCTTGATGGCAGCCACGTTAGTAGTTATATCGAATTAGACTTTTATTGTGATCCCTTGAGTTCATGCTCCATACAGGATCGAAAAGTGAAAGTGAAGCATAAAGGACAAAATGTGAAGTAGCAGAGTTACCGTTGTTGGATGTAGAAA
>NW_015173488.1:0-926 GCF_001447785.1 Gekko japonicus | reverse complement strand
TTGCAGCCAAAGCTGGTCTTTATTTTTCCATTTCATTGAATTGTTAAGTCTGAACAATCACCCTCTCGGTTTTATCAGCAAGTCACCTTTGGTTGGATTCAGAGGTGCATAATAGCACTTATGCTAATAAAATGGCACTTCCGTTGGCAGACTGCAGGGGGCTTTTTGCTGATGCCCTCTCCCATTTTACCCTACATCCTTAGGTTTGAATCCACCCTCTGCCATCAAAGTTTATTGGGTAACCTTCCCTCACCCTAATCTACCCATGAGGATACAGAGGAGGCGTCAGAAATGATGTGGATGCTGCTTTGGGTCCTCCAGGGTAAAAATATCTAGACTGTGTGAGAAGGGGATGGCCTATGGCCCCAGGGGGGGTGGACTTCACTATGTTTGCATCCCGCAAGGATGAGCTGTCGCCCCACAAAGGCTGCTTGATGTGGGGCGGCAGGGTGGTGATCCATCCCCTTTAAGGGAACGAGTCCTCACGGCGCTGCACAAGATGCATCCAGGGGTGGTCTGGATGAAAGCCTCGGCCAGAAGTTACGTCTGGTGGCCAGGGCTGGATAGGGACATAGAGGACCGAGTAAAGAGATGTCTGCCCCGCCAAGAATCCCAGCCCGAGCCTCCCCGGGCTCCAGCTAGAGCCTGGGAGTCCTCACACAGCCTTTAAAAACAAAACAGAGGCTGTATGGGTAACAAAACAGTAGGGCTCGTGCAGAACTTGCTTTGGCAAAAGCAGAGCTTGTGCAAAATGGAACATCATTTGCCTCATGGTTACCAGGTTGCCATCCCTGGCAGGTAAGGTGAGCTGATGGCAGAGCTGTATGGCCGAGGTCTAACCCCTAGAGAAACCCTCCCGGTGCCACTTTGCACACGGGTGAAACCTAGCTCTCAGAAATCCCCGGAGTCATCTTTCCACCGCCCTC
>NW_015173487.1:1868-2234 GCF_001447785.1 Gekko japonicus | reverse complement strand
TTTGGCGTCATATACCACCTATACATCATACTATAACAATTCTCTTTTATATTAATACAAGTCGAAATTTTTATTGCATTTTTCCACAAATATTCCCAAGATGCCATAGTCACCTCTTTATTCATGTTTATAGCCCATTTAATCATTTGCTCTTTTACCGTTTCATCTTCTGTAAACCATTTTAACAAAATCTTATACATTTTTGATATCATTTCCCCCCCTTTTCTACCCATACACATTCTATTTCATTTCCCCCCCAAAATCCATACCTTTTTTAATCTGTGTTAAATAAATCATAAATTTGCCTATAATTCAACCAACCATATTCAAAGTCTAGCTCCTCCCTTCCCTTCATCACAATTTTTT
>NW_015173487.1:0-1010 GCF_001447785.1 Gekko japonicus | reverse complement strand
AGGAGTGTTATTTGACTAGAATGAGAGATCACGGAGTGGAATGACAGTCTCTGGGGGTAGCAGATGTGTTCTTGGATTGGAATGACTGACCCCAGAGTGGAATGACAGCCCCTGGAAGTAGCAGCAGTGTTCTGGGACTGGAATAACAGGCCCCAGAGTGGAATGACAGCCCCTCAGGGTAGCAGTTGTGTTCTGGGAGTGGAATGACAGGCCCAATGGTGGAATGACATCCCCTTGGAGTAAGAGGAGTGTTCTGGAACTGGAATGCCAGACCCATCATTACAGTCCCAGGACACATCTCCTACCCCCTGTGCTGTCATTCCACTCTGGAGCCGGTTATTCCAGTCCCAGAATACTCCTGCTAATCCCAGGGGCTACCATTCCACTGTGGGACCTCTCATTCCAGTCCCAGAACACTCCAGTAACCCCCAGGGGCCATCTAGTGATGAACAATAGACTGTGATTAGATAACTGAAAAAAAGACAAAGTGGACAGCTCCCCTAATACTAACTTGAAAGCAGAGGCGCAGCAGTTCTAAACCACATAGGATAACAGCGGCACCAAGCTGATTCTAAATTGCATATGTAGATTCGGCCAATGAGAGGCATCCCATTCAAGGAGATAAAACCTATACACACTTAGAGTGATGTAGCACCCCCCAGTGTCCAGGCATACTAAGTCGGTCACTCCACAGAAACACCTTTTTGTCAATGACCATAGGCCAGTACTGATTGTTGCACAAAAGGTGAAATTTAGCCCTACGGCCAGAAGTTGTGCCTGGCTCTGCCCGTACAGAGGCAGAAAGAAGTGGGAAGCGTTTTCCACAAGCCATATGTGCCCTGGGTTTCTCTCTGTGTCTCTGCAAAATGTAAATGCTGGTGTTTATTTGATTTTTATCCCATCCATTCGGCTCAGGATGGCATGCATGTGCTTCTGTTCCTGTCTCCAATTTCATCCTCATAACAACCCCTTGTGACAGGGCCGTAGCTACCACAGGGCCCATGGGGCCT
>NW_015173486.1:0-2304 GCF_001447785.1 Gekko japonicus | reverse complement strand
CTAGTCTGACACTCTAACCACTACAGCATGCTATTAATAGGGCTTTGAGTGGAGATACTCTGCTGAGGACTGCACAGTGCATGCATTCGTTTGCAGGAATCCTGTTGTATCTGCCTCTCCAAACTCATATGACCTGACCTTTTTTAGAGTTTGGGCATCCCAAGGCATTGCGAGACGCGTTAGAACTCTTCCATCCTTCCTTGACTGCCAGGTATCCTACTCCGAATTTCCATCTGTTATGGCCAGTGTCATTCTGGGAATGGCTTTGTTAGGGAGCGTCCCTAGATCAATATTGCTGCACTTGTGTCCCTGCAAGGGGATAGCAGACAAGTTACACAAGGGGAGAGCAAAGGACTAAACAAACCCTCAGCCGATGGGAACACAGGCCCTGTTGACCTGACGGGGTTAAGCCCCACCCTCGTATGTCAAGGCAAAAACCTATTCCCAAGACTTCCATTGTTTGACTTGTAGGGGTCCCCATTCTTCTCCGGCCTTATTGGCTACTCCGCTGATCAGAGGTCGTGTTTGTTTAGCGCTTGAGTCAAACAGACTCTTTTTGTTGTTGTTGTGTCGTCTGTCGGCCTCCCATCTTCCCAGCTGCTTTCCAGTCATTTCATCTCTCTTTCCAAGATTTGGTGGAGATGCCTTTTGCATTTTTATTTAAAGGTTTGCCACCAGATCTGACTGAGATCCCGTTCGAACGGGCAGAAAATCCCCCTGTTGGCCCACCTCTGATTTGATCCAGATCTTTTTTATCCAGCGTTGCACAACCAGGCAGCTCCCCTTACCGCGTGCGTACTCCGTGGTGGATTGTGCAGATGCCGTCCACCTGAAGGAGCCGCGCGGTCAGGTTAAAAAAAAAACCTGCTTGCGCATCCGCATCTGCGCCTCAATGTGTCCTTGCTTTCCCGTGCATGCGCGGAATTGAATGGTTAAAGCACCGCCAGCGGTACCTCCCTCTAGGTACCGTTTCAATTAACGCAGTTCATAATTCCACAGGCCCTTCAGAAAAATGAAATTGTCCGGAACGTTTGAGCGGAGCTCTGTGACTGTTGCGCGTTTACGTGTTTTTGTGCATATTGCTAAGAGCAGGGGTCATTTCGTAGAAAAAGAGCTTGAACTCATTAGCATAACTCATTAGCATATGCCACACCCCTGACATCAGGGGCCCGGCGGTGGACCTGCAAGGCCGGCGGGAGTGCCAGGAAGCCCCGCCGAGGCCGTCCCTGGCCCCAGGCAGGCAGGGGTGGGGAGAGGCAGGGAGGAAGCAACTTACCCTCCCTCTTCTCCTGCCTCCTCCTGGCTGAATGAGGGCCGGAAGCAGGGGGTGGCCGGAAGCAGGGGTGGGGCTTCGTCATATGCCCCGCCCCCTGCACCTCACCCGGGGGAACTGCGTTCCCCCGCGATCCCCTCCAAAATGACCTCTGGCTAAGAGGTTTTTTTTAAATGGCGAGAATTTGGGATGGCCTGGAGTCAGACCATCCCGACGGGAGGATTGCATGCTGGAACGATAAGAAGGGGGAAAGTCTGCCTTTGGCCCATCGGCAAGCATTTGCTCCGGACTGAAACTGGTATCTATTAAGTACGGCTCCCTAGCGAGGCTCAATGGGCTGATCACGGAAGCGGCACTTTCCCCAGATGTCGCCGTCTGATCATTCCCTTTAAATCCTCCAGGCACTCGTGCCTGGGCGCGGATCTAAAGACCCGTCTGATCAGAGCCTGAGTTCAGCTTTGCCTTCAAAGTTCTGCCCATCTTGCCCTTTTAATCTTTCTCATCCAGGGCTATTTCTGGGCAGGAACGCACAGGAACGGAGTTCCGGCTGGCTCCCGAGTTGGCCACGCCCAGCAGGAACTCATTAGCGTAATAGGCCACACCCAACAGCAGGAACGTCTTAGGATTGGCTACTTTAGGGGTGTGTGGCCTAACATGCAAAGGAGTTCCTGCTACAAAAAAGCCCTGATTTTTGACAACAAACAAGGTCAACAGAATAAGAAGCAAAAGGTGGGCGTGGCTGGATGAGCACACTTCTGGTAACATGGGGGTGCGGCCTCATATGCTAATGAGCTGTGCTGTCAGGGGTGTGGCCTAATATGCTAATGAGTTCCTGCTGTTGGGTGTGGCCTATTATGCTAATGAGTTCCTGCTGGGCTTTTTCTACAAAAAGAGCCCTGTTAAATCTATTGCCTTATCCTACGTACTTATTCAGGTTCCCTTGTGATGTGGTTTCTGGGTGTCTCCTGGATCTTCTTTGCCCTTCATAGGCTGGTTCCTACCAAATCGTTCCACTCGGCCGTATCTGGTTT
>NW_015173485.1:1097-2255 GCF_001447785.1 Gekko japonicus | reverse complement strand
TGTTACATTAAGCAAGTTTGGTCACCCCTACACTACATCAAACTGTCCTCTTCTCCTTCTGCTTAATTAGCAACCTTGACGAATATCTGCTAGTGCATGGAGTGGCTCGTATTGGATTAAATGTAAAAAAATAAATAAAACCATTTGCCTTGGAAGCACAGAAGTCTTACGCAGTATCCCCAACCCTCCACATTTCCCAGTTAAGGGGGAAAATGCTGTTCAAGCCAATTACAAAGATGATCTGACTCCAATGATAACGAGAGAAAGAAATTTTACTGACAAAATAGAAGCACAGCTTACACGACATATTCGTGTAGGTACATTTGACTTATTGTGAAGAGATTCACTTTAGAAAGATTCACTTGCTGCAGCTCCAAGCCCGGGTAAGAGAGAAGAAGTAGAGAAGTCCTATATAAGATGGAACACAGAAGGCCAGCAAAGCCAGAAAATTCACAAAGGGGCCAATTTTTAACCCAAGGGGGGGGGGGGAGCACCTGCCAAGTGTACCGCAGAGAGACAATTATCTTAACCCTTTCCCTCCCAGATTCTCATGCATACAGATTTACAGTATCCAGCAACTAGCACCTGCAGTAAACCATGTTAGCCTGGATAAAAGCGATTGGACACCCAATAGAAGCAAAGCAATGGACTAAAACATGGGAATCTTTAAAATTTGTGAGAGCCACGCAATACAAAGAAAATATATATAAAATGTTCTATAGGTGGCATTGGACCCCCGAGAAAGTCGCAAAATGTCTCCCAAAAGCATCCAACATCTGTTTGAGGTGTGGGAAGAACGTAGGATCATTCCTCCACATATGGTGGAGATGTGACAAAATCCAGAAGTTTTGGAGAAAAATGGCAAAAATCCTCCTGGACATTACAAAAATAAATATCCCCCTTGAGCCAGAGATTTGGCTACTAAATATGTTACCGGAAGACATTAAATCACATACACAGATAATTGTATATATATTAACGGCAGCCAGAATCCTTATAGCAAGACATTGGAAATCCAAAATAATACCATCTATAATAGAACTTAAAAATATGGTGATGGGAATAGCTGAAATGGATAAGCTAAATACAACACTACAAAATAAACTAGAGGAACTTTTTTGGGACAGATGGAAACTATTTTATGACTGGCTGAAGATG
>NW_015173485.1:0-403 GCF_001447785.1 Gekko japonicus | reverse complement strand
CGCCGGGCCCCTCATGGGGCTCAGCAGTGGAGCTGCAAGGCCGGCGGTGGCGGCCGGGACCGTTGGGGGCGGGGTGTGTGACCTTATGACACACGTCCGTTGATGTCAGGGGATGTGGCCTTATGACACACTTCCGGTGATGTCAGGGGTGTGGCATATGCTAATGAGTTATGCTAATGAGTTTCCCTAGCTCTTTTTCTACGAAACGACCCCTGGCCCGGCCCCACAAGGTCTCCTTTATGTCAGATCCAGCCCTCATAACAAAGGAGTTCGACACCCCTGGACTAGAAAGTTCCTTTAAGATGGCCTCTGTCTTGACAATGTCCATCTGCATTCACCAGTTTAATAACACGGAGTTTGTCGTGTGCACGCTGCACCACTATATTTTGTCACTCAGGATACC
>NW_015173484.1:1159-2259 GCF_001447785.1 Gekko japonicus | reverse complement strand
GACGTTCGATGGCAACCCCGAGGAGCTGGTGTACTTCACAGTGATCGCGGCACGACTGAGGGGCACGGCAGCCACTTGGTATGTGGGTCTGCATAACAAGCGTGGCCCCGAGCTGAGAGATCTGAGAGCATTCATGTGGGCGCTGGGGACCAGGTTCGAAGACCTGAACGCTGGCCAGCGGGCGAAGGCATTCTTGTGCACGTTCAAGCAGGGGCGTCGGACGGTGTGCGACTACTCCACGGAGTTTCAAAAACCAGGCTGCTAAACTCCCGAATTGGCCAGAACACGTCCTGGTGGAGATGTACCGGGTGGGGCTGAATCCCGAGATCCGGGAAATGGTGCTACGATCGGTAGACCCAGTGTCACTGATGGCGTGGACCCAAGAGGCGGAGAACGCGGAGAGCCATCTCCAAACCCTACGTCTAGACATGGCGGCAGGAGGAGGGAAGGTAAGCCAACATCCCATCCCGTCCACCCTTCCTCTCTCCAGAAGCCGAGGGGCCCCCCCGCCTGTCAGAAGCAACTCGAGAGCAGAGGAAGCGTCAAGGGCTATGTCTAAAGTGTGGGGAGCAGGGCCATTTCACAGCGGATTGCGGACAATGACTTCAGAAGGAAAAGCCCTCAGCGACCAAGCTGAGACAGGCGACCCCGGCCAAGAAAGCGTTGGGAAAACCTAAATTTGCCAAAGCCCTGCAGGCATCACCTGAGAAGGACGAGGGAGACTCAAGTGAAAATGAGGCCGAGCCGGTGGGAAACGACCAGGTCCTCCCGTAGATGGCGCACAGCGGCAGGACCCTCCTAAGGAGGCGCCAAAAGTGGGGAGCGAACCCCCTCCCTCTTTTTTGTGACTGTTTCTTTAATGAATCCCCTGCTAGGCACTCACGTGCGCGTAAAAGCGCTGGTTGACTCGGGGTGCGGGAGAGACTTAATTAACCCAGCCGTGGTTTCCGGATTGGAGGCTGGGGTGAAAAAGCTCAAGGATCCTTTAATATTCACCCAGATGGATGGGTCCCCCATGAAAGTTCCCCGCATATATGAGACTATGCCATTGATTGTCTGGGGGAAGGGGATCACTGGGAAGAGAGGGTTTTCATAATCAA
>NW_015173484.1:0-1000 GCF_001447785.1 Gekko japonicus | reverse complement strand
ATTTATCCGCCCTGCCTCCTCCCCCTTCGCGGCACCCGTGCTCTTCCGGAAAAAGAAGGATGGGAGCCTAAGGCTATGCACGGACTACCGGGGGCTGAATGCGGTTTCTGCTACAAACGCTTACCCCATGCCACTGATCAAAGACCTATTAGCAGAGGCGGCCAAGGGAAAAGTCTTTTCCAAGTTAGACCTCCGGGATGCGTACATTCGGGTGCGCATCAAGGAGGGAGATGAGTCGAAAACCGCTTTTAACACTCCTCTGGGGCAATTCAAATATCTAGTTATGCCGTTCGGCCTTCAAGGGGCTCCTGGGGTCTTTATGAACTTAATCAACAAGGTGTTACATGAACATTTGTTTAAGGGGGCGCTTATTTACCTAGACGACATTTTACTGTACTCCCCCGACCTCCCCTCCCATGTCAAACTGGTCCGGAAGGTATTGAAAATGTTACAAAAGCACCACTTGTTTGCCAAACTGTCCAAATGTGAATTTCACAAGACTCATATCGATTTCTTAGGCTATCGCATCTCGCCAGCCGGGCTCGAGATGGACCCAGGGAAAATCAAGGATGTGGTGGGGTGGGATGCGCCCAAAACTAGACGGCAACTACAAGCATTCTTAGGATTCGCCAATTTTTACAGAAATTTTATTAAGAACTTTGCCCAGATCGCCCTTCCCCTCACTGACCTTCTAAAAACAAAAGGGAAGGGACCGAATGCCGCGCGACCTGGGGCCCCCCTGGCTTGGTCGGCAGAATGCGAGGTCGCATTCCAACGCTTAAAGGAGCTTTTCACTTCCGAGCCTGTCTTGGCTCACCCTGACGAGTCCAAGAAATTCATAGTGCAAACCGATGCCTTCAGGAGGGGGAGGATGGGCTTTTGCACCCACTGGCTTACATCTCTAAAAAATTCTCGGAGGCAGGAAGACATTGGTCTGTGTGGGAAAAGGAGGCGGGCACAATAAAACTGGTGTTGTCGACGTGGAGGCACTGGGTGGAGG
>NW_015173483.1:578-2285 GCF_001447785.1 Gekko japonicus | reverse complement strand
AGCCTAGGGAGCACAAAGCAATACAGTTGCCGAACCTCCCCCCCCCCTCGTTTAGTACCCTGCCAAGTGCCTTTTTAAAAACTGTAAGCTAACGTGCTGCCGGCCGCCTGCCCCGTTCACATTTCCCCACCGTCTCTCTGCCTTCTAGATTTCACAAGGGGACACGTGAAGTCTGAAGAGTTTAGACAGAAGTGAAGGCAGCCCCACTCAACTACTCCATCGCTGGCGCTGCCAACCTCCAGGGGGTGACTGGAGATCTCCTGGGATTACGACTGATCTTCAGGAGCCACAGATGAGTTCACTCGGAGAAAATGGATGCTCTGGGAGGCGGACTCTATTGAAGTCCCGCCCCTTCCCGAATCCCACCCTCCTAGGATTTTAAAAAAAAAAATTAAAAATTTTTTTTAAGGAGGCCCTGTATTTTTATACCAGGTGGTTATTAATTAAAATTTGCAATCTAGAGAGGAAGCCACCGGCGTGTTGTTTTCCTGAGAGCAATCCAATATGACTGCCATTGATTGGCCTTTGCTCAGTCAACTGTTGCCGCTTGCGGCAGCCATTTTGAGCGAGGGCAGGTAGCCACCGAGCTCAGTCGGCAGGGCCTGGGAGAGCCCTCCCCGTTTCCTCTGATTTTTGTGCAGATCCCTTGCTGGTCTGCTGTCAGGGCTCGGGCGGAGTGTGGCAGCTGGACCCAAGTGTAGACTTGGAGGGCATGAGGAGTGCACATGAAAACTCATCCTCCTTCTCAAGGTTCCTGGCGGCAGAGCACGGAATATAAGAACATAAGAGAAGCCAATGTTGGATCAGGCCAGTGGCCCATCCAGTCCAACACTCTGGGTCACACAGTGGCCAAAAATACAAGGTGCCATCAGGGGGTCGAGCAGTGGGGCCAGGACACTAGAAGCCCTCCCACTGTTGCCCCCCACAAGCACCAAGAAGACAGAGCATCACTTGCCCCAGCCTGTGAGTTCCTATCTATACCTTGTGGCTAATAGCCACTGATGGACCTCTGCTCCGTATGTTTATCCAGTTCCCTCTTGAAGCTGTCCATGCTTGTAACTGCCACCACCTCCTGTGGCAGTGGATTCCATGTGTTAATCATTCTTTGGGTGAAGAAGAACTTTCTTTTATCTGTTCTAACTCGACCGCTCAGCAATTTCATGGAGTGCCCACAAGTTCTTGTATTGTCTTCCTCCGCTCAACAGGCAAAGACCAGGCCCCTGTGCAGGACTGATATCAGTCCCCATCAATCCGGGGGCTCTCCATGCACCTGCCGGGACTGACCTTACACGTAGGGTTGCCAGCCCTAGGTTGGGAAGTACCTGGAGATTTTGCGGGGTGGAGCCTGAGGAAGGGGGGGTTGGGGAGGGGGGGGGTTTAAAGATATATAATGCCATAGAGTCCACCTTCCCAAGCGGCCATTTTCTCCCGGGGAGCTGATCTCTGTAACCTGGCTGGGGATCAGTTCTAATCCCAGGAGATCCCCCGGCACCACCCGGAGACTGCCTGCCCTACTTACGTACCTCTGTCCATTCAGTTTTATATATGAATTTTTAAAAATGTTTATAGGCTAGGCTTTTCACTTGAGCACCTCAGGACTCTGGTGTAGGTTTGCCAAGTCAAAAAAACTCACCGGCAGGGGAGCCTCGCCGGGTTCCAGGAGCCATCCCTGGATACGTGCACGTGGGCCGCCCGCCCATCACCGGC
>NW_015173483.1:0-539 GCF_001447785.1 Gekko japonicus | reverse complement strand
CCCCGATCGTCGGAGGGAAAACCATAGAGTTTTCCCTCCGACGATCTGGGCCACGCCCACAATGTGATCAACGTGGTTGCGTCACCTCTGGTGACGCAGCCACGCTGCGCTTCAGGGGGCGGAGTTCCCCCTGGGGCCCGATTCCGCGGCGGCGGAAATCGGCCCTCAAAGCGAGGGTTTACCCGCCACCCGCCCCCACTTGGCAGCCCTACTCTGGTGTCTTCTAGACTGCCTTAATGTTCAGGCAGTTTCCTTTCCCTTTGTTACCGGTTTTTCAGCTTGTTTCCAAACAGCTTTTTTTCTTTTAATCAGTGCCTTGCTGTCCCAGTTTTTCTTCATTCCCGCCTGCCCCTGCTCTTTCTGAAACCGGTTTTCACCTACTCTTCCCCCAAATAGGGTTGCCATCCTCCAGGCAGTGCCTGGAGGTCTTCTGGGATTACAACTGACCTCCAGTTGACGGAGATCAGTTCACCTAGAGAAGATGGCCGCTTTTGAAGGTGGGCTCTATGAGATTATACCCCATTGAAGTCCCTCCTCTC
>NW_015173482.1:1238-2262 GCF_001447785.1 Gekko japonicus | reverse complement strand
GGGAGCTCACTCCGTCGTGCGGCACTCGGTTCTTGAACTACAGACCTTCCGGTCTGCAGCTCAGCCTCTTAACCTCTGAGCCACTGCGGCCCCACACCTGCCTATTATCCGTTGTCATTTTCTCCTTAAAACAAGGGAGGGGGGAGCTTTTTGACCCTAGAAGTATATGGAAGGAGTGCTTAGTATGAATGGATTGAGGTACGGCTCTGTGCTCCAGCCCCACTTGTAAGAAGGCAGCCAACACATAAGCCGGACTGCTTAAAAATCTTCCGAGCTCGCATCTGATGCTCCCAGAACACCGCGCAGTCGAAGGCAGGGATCCCCAACATGGTCCCCGAGGGCACCATGGCGCACGCCAACAGCTCTTGTGGTGCCAAGTGATTTTCAGAAAGTGAGCTGGGCCAGATGGGGCTTTTGCCCAGTAGGGCTTCTGATCGGCTGTGGAGGTGAAAAGGCATCCTATTAAATAAGTTCTGCCCGAAATGTCAAGTTACTATTAAAGTTCCATAGAACTTCAGTCCCTGACTTTGTGTGGCTGTGCTCTGCCTGCCACGACGGCCATTTTGTGGCTGCATCCACCACCTTGGTGCCACTGAGGAACGAGCTATTAAAAACTGAACTGCTACGGCCCTGATGCTATTGGCACTAAGAACAACTAGGGATACTGGTTTCGCTACACTGGACCACCATACAGCGATCGCCACCTGCACTTAATTGCATATTGTATGCATATTGTTGTTACGTGATTTTTACAGTATTGCACTTATGTTTTTGTGTTTTATTGTATTTTAACCCGTTGCACACCGCCTTGAGCGTGCCTGTGCAGGAAAGGCGGCTTATAAATAGAAAATAATAAATAATTTATTATTAAATAATAAATTTATTATTAAACTAATAAAATAATTTTAAGAAGGATGTTGACAAGCTCGAGCGTGTCCAGAAGAGGGCAACCAGGATGGTGAGAGGGTTGGAATCTAAGTCTTATGAGGAAAGGCTGAGAGAGTTGGGTCTGTTTAGCCTGGGA
>NW_015173482.1:0-261 GCF_001447785.1 Gekko japonicus | reverse complement strand
CAGGGCTCGGGATTTGGGGGCCCCCCCCCCCCGGTCTAAGGAAAGTCAGCTTTGGCCCAAACTCATCGACTGGCCGCCCTTGGAGCAAACCCAGGCCCCCGAGTAGCACTGCACAGCCTCGGATCAGGCCCGTAGCTACAGCGGGGCCTCTTGGGGCTCAGCCCCCCGACTTACCGCTAAGGCCCCGCCAACTTCCTATTTTCAGATTTTATTTCCGGTGCTTGTTGCTGTCCGGTTCCCTCTTGCCGGCTGTAGCCGCTC
>NW_015173481.1:1892-2281 GCF_001447785.1 Gekko japonicus | reverse complement strand
CCAAGCAGTCCCAAAACATCAATTATTTTTTTAAAAACTACAGGAAAAAATCCCAGCTGTGACTCCTCTCCTCCTTTCCCCATGCCTGGCTCAAGGCTCCTAGCTGATTGTCAGGCAGTGGCCTCTTAAAGGGCCAGTCCCTGTCAAACAATGGAGCAGAAGGCTATGCCTTCTACACGTGTTGCTGCTTTGGTGCATGGACCCTGAGAGTGGGTCATTAGGTCCGATCAGAATCAGGGAACCCAGTGGTGGCTCAGGTCCTCTAGCCACTCCTAGAATCAAAATTTATTTCTAAAAACAGGTCAGTGCTTTCTTTTTAAGGTGGCATCCTGAAGTTTTAAAATAGCTGTTGAAGCATGTTCAGACTTTTATCACCTACCACCATTTCA
>NW_015173481.1:0-1419 GCF_001447785.1 Gekko japonicus | reverse complement strand
TTTGGAATCCCCAGACAATGTACAAAAGATGTAAACATGTGTGGTTTTCTTATTCCAAAGGTACAGGATATGCGTATGGTTGCACTTCTGGATTCTAAGAGCGATATCTATAAAAGGTAGCACTTTGTATGATGCATATGTATAGAAGAAGAATAGTTTTATAGCCCACTTTTCTCTACCTTAAGGATTCTCAAAGCAGATTACCATCTCACGTTTAAGACCTTCCTCGGTAGTAGTTTTTGAAGGCTACAAGCCTGACCTCTTTCCCAGAAATACCAAATTATTAGTATTGTGCCAGTCCCCGAATTTATCCGGCCCCATCTGTGCTGATCTATTTGTGTCAGTGCCTCTCGATTGTATTCAGAAATTTAACCAGTGATTGGTTTATTTGGCATATGTTTCTTAAAAATCTTTTCCAGTATAAATGCTGTAACAATAAAGCAGTGATAGGACTTTACAGAGCTCTCCTCCCACTGAAATCTTCTGGTTTCCTGACTGAGCCGAAGACTCAGACTGAAGGAAGAAACCCGAAAGTAAAGCAGGGCACATTGTGTTTTCATTTTGCGAACATCTTTCTAACATGAGCTGATGAGTTCATGCTTAGGAATCCAGCCGTTACTGAAAGAAGATATGATCCCTGAGTTTCAGGAGACTGAAGCATGTACGTATGGGAAACAGCCATGGCCAGTCTGATGGTTCAAGAAGGGTCATTTGGCCTGAGCCTGAGGCTCTAAAGGGGCCTCAAAATTACAAAAAAAGAATTTACATTAAGTATCAGTCTGTTGTTGCTACCTTGTTTTCTTTTCATCATTTTTATTTTAGCTGTGGCTGGGGTCATGAAAAGCTAGAAATGGTTGGGGCCGTTCTTGACTTTTGAGGGGGTCTGGAAACAATATGGATGCCAGGACTCCCCTTACGGAAGGAAAGCTCCTAGTGGCAACCCCAGTCCCCACTGCCACTCAGTAGGCCAATAGGGTTCCATAGGAATAAATCAGTGTAGCATCAACAGTGTAACATCATTTGGGGGTTGAACCCAGAAGTGAAGTCACACCACTCAAGGATTCAAGAGAATCTCTATAGTAAAACCATAGAGTTTCCACTGAAACCTAGGCCACATTCAGACTGGCAATTTGAAGTGCTAGGGAGTCGTGGCAAAGAAAACCCGGAACAGACACGGAATGGCTTGGTTGCGGTATTCCCGCTCACACCGCAGTGAATGAAGTGCGAGGATACCATAGAGGAAGCTCAAGGGAGCATTCACACTGTTGGGCCACCCCGGCAGGCTGTTAGCGGATGTTTCCGTGCTGGGCTGCATGCACCCATGCGCATGGGCACATGGGCACAGCAGCAAATAGTACAAGATCGCACAAGCCCTGACAGCGCCTTCCTGTAGAAACAGCCAGTGCCTATTATCAATGA
>NW_015173480.1:399-2310 GCF_001447785.1 Gekko japonicus | reverse complement strand
AGCTGGCTCACACTCACTCGGCTGAGAGGAAACACTGGCCTCCAGAGTAAAAACGGAGAGCTTTTAAAGTTGTAGCCTGCAAGTTGTTGGGGGTCCTACATCCGGCCCACATCTGTTCCTGGGTGTGCAAACAGACCTTTGCAGAAGCAAAGTCAGGGGGGGGTGCGTCCTCCTGTCTGGAAGTTCCTGGTATTTGGGCCCCCTCCTTACGGGGGGGGGGATGTTGAAAGAGGAGACCCGAGAGGAGCAAGTGCTCCCCCCCCACACACACCTGTATAGCTTGCATCTGCAAACTCCCCTCTCCCAAATGTTAAACGGCCAAGAAAGTAAAGTACGTTTGGTTATTATTTTCACTGGCTTTCTCCGTGCTTGGCCCGGTCTTGTACGGCAATGTGGGGGATAGATTCCGGTGGAAGCAACAGAACAAGGTTGGAATGATCCAGTGGCGACGTTGAACACTGAGAAAAGTTCAGTTCTGGGCGGAAGCTTCCGTGGGCACGCACGCTTCATCAGATAAATGAAGTGCGTACACGTGAAAGCTTCTACCCGGAATTACACTCCGTTGGTCTTCAAGCCGCCCCTGGGACTCAGTGTAGGGGAATAACTCCTGGAATAATTTGGGGGAAAGGAACCCAGCCTGAGGTGCCTCGACGGCCAAACCCTATTTTGTGGAAACTCCTTCCAAAGATAGACTGCACCTCGGTTTTCTCTTGAAGAAGTTTCGTTTCTGGTTTCTTAAAAACCCTCTCTGGCTCCCCTTTCTCAAGCTAGGGGGGCAATCAGTATTCCACAACCGAGACTGGGGCGTTGTGCCAATTGCCTGGGCTTCATCCTCTTTGGCCCAATCTTAATGTCCAAATTTAGGAGCTGATATAGGGCTGGCAGGTGCCCCCCTGGCCACCAGTGGGGGGTTGGGTTGCCATCTCCAGGTTGGGGAACTCCTGGAGATTTGTGGGTGGTGCCTAGGGGGAGGACAGGGACCTCAGTGGAGCACAGTGCCATAGAACCCACCTTCCAAAGCCTCCCTTTTCTCCAGGGGAACTGATCTCTGTCATCTGGAGATGGGCTGTAATTTCAAGGGGATCCCCAGGTCCCGCCTGGAGGCTGGCATCCCCAGCCTGGGAGGTCAAAGTTACCCAGACGTTTGGGACGAGCTGTAAGAAGGGGAAACACGTTCTGCACAAGCTCAGAGACCCTACAGTTTCAGTGTTGGAACCTGGTGCTTACAATGGGCCCTGGAAGGCAACTTGTGCAAACCTGACTTCATTTTTACCCTTTTGTCGTTCGGCCCTGCTAAAGTCAAATATAAAAAAAGGAGGGGGGGTCAGCAGTTGTAAAAGCTGTTGCAGTTTGCAATATTTCACATCAGAGGGGTGGCTCAGTGGCAGAGCCTCTGCTTGGCATGCAGAAGGTCCCAGGTTCAGTCCCCGGCATCTCCAGTTAAAAAGGACCAGGCAGGAGGTGATGGGAAAGACCTCCGCCTGAGACCCTGGAGAGCTGTAAAGAGGGGCTGTGGCTCACTGGCAGAGCCTAGCTCAGGAAAGGATGGGGCTCCAAAGCAAACTAATCTATGCAGCAACCAAATCACTTGCTCACAACTTTAATGCCAGTAGCTCACAAAGTAGAATTTTTGCTCACAAGACTCCACAGCTTAGAGGGAACATTTGTGGCATGTTCTTCCCCCCAAAAAAATCTGGTGCTGGTGCTAGGCGAGGGATATTTTGCGTCCCTTTAAACTGTGTTGTGCGCAAAAACAAGTGTCGCAGGAGAACTCCCGGACCTTATCTTGCAACGAATCGGAGGGGGTTTTTTTAACGTACAGAGGCCTCTGCCTGTGTCGGCATGCGGCACCGCACTGAGTGTGGAAATTTCCATTTAAATTGGTGGTGATGGGGGGGGGGGGGGGGCTTG
>NW_015173480.1:0-267 GCF_001447785.1 Gekko japonicus | reverse complement strand
AGTGTGGTGGGGGGCCCAGGATCTAGGAGACCTGGCTTCAGACTCAAACCCCCCCCCCCGTGGAAGCTTTCTGGGAACCCCTCGGGGCGAGTCACGCTCTCTCGGCCTAACCTACCTCGCAGGGCCGTTGTGAGGACGACTCCGTCTTTGGAGAGGAAGGGTGGCATCGGAGCGTGCCCAGGTAGATTTGCATCTGGGGTTTCCCCCTGCCCATGAGCAGACCAGCTGTATCACAGGCGGATGCGTTTCCTACCCAGAAATAGTCCG
>NW_015173479.1:680-2305 GCF_001447785.1 Gekko japonicus | reverse complement strand
TTCCTTGGTGGTCTCCCGTCCAAGACCTAACCGTGACCGGCCCTGCTTCGCTGCCAAGATCTGACTAAATCAGGCTAGGTTGGGGGAATTAGGGAATAGGAACGGTCAGTTTCAACTTCCCAGCTGACAGCCACTTCCCACTTCATAGGACAGCCAGGTCCCACTGGTTCTACATCGAGTAAATACGTCACGGCCAAGGAAAGAGGCACAGTGGAGGTCCCTGGCTAAAGACGCAGGGCCGGGGTTCTCACATGGCAGCTGCAAGAGACCTGAGTAGAGGCCGCCTTCCAAATGGAGTGCGAAGTTGCTCTAGCCTTGCCGGTCACCAGGGTGGGGCCTGGAGAGCTCCCAAAATTACAGTTTCTATCCAGACCACAGACAACAGTCCCCCTGTAGAAAATGGCTGCTTCGGAGGGCGGACTCTATAGCAGGGGCGTCAAACTCGTTTGTTACGAGGGCCGAATCTGACATAAATGTCATTTTGTCAGGCCGGGCCATGTGTGCCATAAAATGTTAATGCCAGTTGTTGTTGTTCAGTCGCACAGTCGAGTCCGACTCTTTGCAACCCCATGGACCAGCTCCCGCCAGGTCCTTCTGTCTTCCGCCGTCCTCTGAAGTTTGCTCAGTTTCATGTTCGTTGTATCTATGACACTGTCTAACCATCTCATCCTTTGCCGTCCACATCTTCTTTGACCTTCAATCTTTCCCAGCATCAGGGTCTTCTCCAGTGAGTGCTCCCTTCTCATTGGGTGGCCAAAGTATCTGAGCTTCAGTTTCATTATCTGGCCTTCCAGGGAACAGTCAGGGTTGGTTTCTTTTAGGATTGACTGATTTGATCTCCTTGCAGTCCAAGGGACTCTCAAGAGTCTTCCCCAGCACCATAGTTCAAAAGAAATCTATTCTTCGGCGCTCGGCCTTCCTTATAGTCCAACTCTCGCAGCCATACAGGACTACTGGGAATACCATTGCCAGTACTGGAGATATAAACTGTATAAAGGACAGCAGCTGGTAAACTCTGAGTTGGTGTATCCTCACCGCAAAGCCCCATTGGACTGGGAGGCGGGTGCAAAGGAAAACCCCACATGGACAGACCGGAGAGCCAGTGGTGCACCACTGGGCATGCTGCCTGACTGCTGCAGACGAGGTTGTTCTTCCATAATGAACCCACCAATTGGAGTGGTTCCGCCCACTCCCCTCCCTGAGCAGTCTCCTGTTCCCTCCCTTGCGCCAGTTGCTTGCGGGCCACATAAGAGCCCTGGATGGGCAGTTTCCGGCCCCCGGGCCTTACGTTTGACACCCCCGATCTATAGCATTATGACCCGCTGAGTCCCTCCCCTCCTCAAATCCCACTCTCCCCAGGCTCCATCCTCAGATCTCCAGGAATTTTCTAAACTGTTCTAAGTTCTGAGCCTGGCTGATGTGGTGAACGCTGCAGACTACGCATGCACCAAGAGAGCACATTTAAAATGTAGCTTGGTTGGTGTAGTGGTTAAGTGTGTAGTGGCATAGTGGTAGTGAAGTGCGCAGACTCTAATCCGGGAGAAGCGGGTTTGATTCCCCCACTCCTCTGCTTGCACCTGCTGGATGACCTTAGGCAAGCCATAGTTCTGGCACAGCTGTTCTTG
>NW_015173479.1:0-656 GCF_001447785.1 Gekko japonicus | reverse complement strand
ACTCATTAGCCTATTGGGCCACACCCCTGACAGCACTACTCATTAGCACATTAGGCCGCACCCCCATGTTACCAGAAGTGTGGTTATCCAGCCACACCCACCTTTTGCTTCTTATTCTGTTGACCTTGTTTGTTGTCAAAACCCAGGGCCTTTTTTGTAGCAGGGACTCCTTTGCATGTTAGGCCACACACCCCTAATGTAGCCAATCCTAATGAGTTTCCGCTGTTGGGTGTGGCCTGTTATGCTAATGAGTTCCTGCTGGACGTGGCCAACTTGGGAGCCAGCCGGAACTTCGTTCCTGTGCGTTCCCGCCCCAAAATTAGCCCTGCATATATCTCTATTATGGAATTGCTAACAGATCGCTACGGCAAGGGTCCCCAAAATCGCACCCAGGGGGGGGCCTTTCCTGGCACCCACCAAGTGATTTTAGAAAGTTAGTTGGGCCGGGTGGAGCTTTTGTCCAGCGGGGCTTCTGACTGGCCAATGGAGATTTGATTGGCTGTGCAGATTCATAAAAGCATTGCTTCAGGAGGAACTGCCACCACGGCATAAGGATGCCCACTGTGTGACTAAAGATAAGCCGCGTGAATGCAGGGGAAAAAATACACATTTTTAGACAATATGTTTATTCTAAAGAAGAAGAGATTGGATTTATA
>NW_015173478.1:0-2264 GCF_001447785.1 Gekko japonicus | reverse complement strand
GTGCATCAAATGAATGCTTCTGCACATGGCTAGCAGTCAATTAAAAAAAAAGATGTCACCCGACTGCCACTCTGTGATTACCACACAATCATAATCTGTATGGTCAAACATGGAGTCAGTGTGAAATGGGGCAGGTTCAGGGTAAGATATCTGATCAAAACTCTCAATTAAAAAAAACAACCCTGTATTAATGAGAGGCAGGGCCGGAGTGTACCAAGCCTATCCTCTGACTGCAGCCACAGAGGGGTATAATTCTGTTTAGGATTGTACTGCTAGAGTCAGTTAGGAGAAGCAGTAGAAGACAGGACCTAGAAATGCAAGCAATGGAAAGAGTATACGACCTTATGATTCCCCCCATCCTCCTTCCTCCCTCCCTCCGAGGCAAGATATTCTCTCAATTTTTATTTCCGTTTTGGTTTTTTTACTGAGCCTCCCTAATTGTTTTCCCCCCCTTTCCTGATGAATTCTGGCTGTCCCACCCTGTCATAATATAATATATTCTCTGTTTCCTCAGCCCAGGAACCTGATCGAAGGAATTGGATCCTCCTTTAACTTATACAACTTAAATGACACTCAAGAAGTTTTTATATTCCAAATTAAGGAAAAAAATATTTTATTTAACACAGAGGGGAAAGGTCAGATGAAAGAAGGGGTAAAATTTCTGAGGTAGCTCAAGATAGATAACTCTGAGGTAAAACAAGTACATGCACAGACTTTAGTTCTTATAAATCAGGCTAATGAGATTCTCTTAAGCTATTCGCAGTTATTTAAATCTTTATGTTGAGAGGCTTTTGTTGCAGTGTTTTCCCAAACACTCTAGTACACATTCTCTGACTCTTTTGTTTTCCAGAATGCTGATACTCTTTCCAGGACCCAAACCCCTTCTCTTGAAACACCAGTACTTGTCTTCAGTTTTACACTGACCCTTAAGGTTTCTACAGGAAGTTTCAAACCACACCCGACCTGGGATCTCTGTACTCTACAGAGCTAACTCCTTTTTTGATTGGGTAGGAAATTTTATTCTTCTCTCTTTAGGATATCCTTCCATTTCCCTTGACCCAAATGGGAGTCTCCGGCTAACTACCCACTCATCCTTGCCAACGTTCCCCAGTTCTGTCTGTGTTAAACTGCTCTGAATTCTGAAAGAAGTTTGTACTTGACCCTTCTCAGCTAGGGCTGAAATCAGAATCAATTTTCCTCAGAATCCAGTTCAGAAGTCTTTCTCTGCTCAGCTGTTGCTAACCAATGAGATCTCTTGGAATAGCCTGTCATACAAGGCTCCCTGTTTCTGTGAAGAAGTCACCTTTCACAGTCCTTTAGCTGTTTCTTCAGAACACTTCTAAGCTTTTCAAAAGTGCCATCCATCTCAGACCTAGATATAAATGTATCAAAAAACAGAGACATCAAACTATGCAATCAGTGCATAGAAATCTTAATCACTGGAGTTATAATTTAGTAGTTATTTTTTCCTTAGGCTCTGTTTTCTCTGCTTAGTTCACTTTATATGCTGAAATTATTTGTTGTTGTTGTTCAGTCGCACAGTCAGGTCCGACTCTACTTGACCGCATGGTCACCCTCCTGTCTTCTGTCGTGCACCCAAGTTTGCTTAATTTCATGTTCGTTGCATCAATAACACTAACCTTCTCATCCTTTTCCATCCCCTTCTTCTTTTACCTTCAATCTTTCCCAGCATCAGTGTCTTCTCCTGTGAGTGTTCCCTTCTTATTTGGTGGCCAAAGTATTTGAGCTTCAGCTTCAGTATCTGGTCTTCCAGGGAACAGTCAGGGTTGATTTCATTTAGGATTGACTGATTTGACCTCCTTGCAGTCCAAGGGACTCTCAAGAGTCTTCTCCAGCACCATAATTCAAAAGAATCTATTCTTTGGCGCTCGGCCTTCCTTATAGTCCAACTCTTGCAACCATACAGTACTACTGGGAATACCATTGCTTTGACCATGCGGACTTTTGTTGGCAGGGTTATGTCTCTACTTTTCATTATGCTATCTAGGTTTTCCATCGCTTTCCTCCCAAGGAACAGGAATCTTTTAATTTCATGGCTGCAGTCACTGTCTGCAATGATCTTGGACCCCAAGAATGTGAAATCTGTCACTGCTTCCACGACTTCCCCTTCTATTTGCCAAGGAGTGATGGGGCCACATGCCATGATCTTAGTTTTTTTGATACTGAGTTTCAAGCCAACCTTTGTGCTCTCCTCTTTTACCCCCAACAAGAAGTTCTTAAGGTTCTCTTCACTTTCTGCCATT
>NW_015173477.1:0-2443 GCF_001447785.1 Gekko japonicus | reverse complement strand
CAGCCAGTGCAGTGCTTTCAGCACAGTCCAGATGTGCTACCATCTTGGGACACCCATCAGGAGCCTGGCAGAAGCATTCTGCACTAGCTGCAGCTTCTGGATTTGTGTCAAGGGCAGCCCCATGTAGAGAGCGTTACAGTAGTCTAAACTTGAGGTGACCATCACATGGATCACTGTAGCTAGGTCATTGCAGTCGAGGAAGGGAACCAACTGTCGAATCAGCCAAAGATAGTAAAAGGCTGACCTGGCAGTGGCTGCCACCTGGGCCTCCATAGTTAAGGAGGGATCCAGGAACACTCCCAACCTCCTAACCTCTGGCGCTGGCACCAGAGGTGGCCCATCAAAGATCAGGAGAGGGATTCCCATCCCCAGACTGCCCTGACCCAGGCACAGGACCTCCGTCTTCGCTGGGTTTAGTTCCAGCCGGCTTAGTCTAAGCCAACCAGCCACGGTGTGCAATGCCCAGTTCAGACTGGCCACACAACATCAGATAGAGTTGGGTGTCATCTGCAAACTGGTGACATCCTAGCCCATACCTCTGGGCAATCTGGGCAAGGGGGCGCATATGGATGTTAAACAACTTCGGGGAAAGCACCGCCCCCTGAAGCATTCAAGCGGGTGTCTTTGGGACTGCTGTTCCCCTAGCACCATCCTTTGTCCCCAACCCTGGAGAAAACAGGCAAGCCATTGTAAGCAAGCCCCTGTATCCCCATGTCGGCAAGACGGTGTGTCAGCAAGTGGTGGTCAACCATGTCGAACGCAGCCAAGAGGTCTAACAACAACAGTGCCTCTGAACCACCTTGATCCAGATGCATCCGGAGGTGATCATTAAGGGTGACCAGTGCCGTCTTCATCTCATGACCCCGGCAAAAGCCAGACTGGAAGGAATCTAAGATGGAAGCATCATCCAGGAAGCCCTATAAAAGAGGACAGAACAATGGGCTGGAGCTTTTGGTTTCTTTAAATAAAAGCTGGGGAATTCAGAGACCTTTTACAAATATTATTATAATATTTAATCCATGTACTGATATCCAATTACTGTTTTAAAAATGGTCCTTAAAAAGCCATGGTGGTGTGGGTGGATGTACTATGGGGAAACCAGCCATGTGGAAGACCCGTTGCAGCTATGTGGTAATGGCAGTGGAAACATCAATGGGGAAAACAACAGATGTCTATCCCTTGTGAAAGACATCCCTGTTTATGGATAGCCCATCCACCCCTTATGCATCAGTATCCTGATGAAAGGAAATGATAGTGGATGCCAAGATGTGTCACCCCACATCCCTGCCGTTTGCAACCTGCAAACTGTAAAGCAGGAACTCTGTTGTGTCTCACACCTCTGCAGTTTAGAAGGAAGAAATGCATACTTAAGGATTATAGCCCCCTAATGAGACAATATTGAATGTGTTGAAACTGTGGCAAATTCTGCACCGGTCATTTCCCTCGCTTTCTCTGTGCACCTCCATCATTTTAAATGTCATTCTGCATTTCTTCCCAGTTTCACCTTGCATGTCCGTCAGGTTTTCTGCATTGCTTTTCAGTCATTCAGCTCTCAGTTCACTTCCTCCTGCTCTATCCCTGACTTTTCTAAAAGTCTAGAAGGAAGGAAACTGTAATTAAGGATTATAGCCTCCTAATGAGACAATACTGCGTGTGTTGAAACTGTGAACCGTAGCCCTTTCTGCACCGGTCATTTCCCTCACTTTCTTGGGCATCTCCATCACCTTTTAAATGTTGTTTGGCATTTCCTCCCGCTTCCATGTTGCATATCCACCAGGTTTTCTCTTGCGTTCTGCATTGCTTTTCACCCATTCAGCTATCAGTTCACTTCCTTCCACTGTATTCCTGGCTTTTCTGAATGTCCTTTTGAAGTGAACTTTTCACTGGCCTCCCTTCCAAGCCGAAGGTAATTCAGAAGCAGGCACATTTCCTCAGATCTTTCAACCCCACCCTGTCTCCTGTCCTCGCCCCTCTTTTTTGTCAATCCCACGGAAAACAGTTAGGCCAGATAGCCCATCAAAAATTGACTGCTTTCTGAGCACAATCAGGAAATACATGTTTTATACTTTGAATGACATCATCATAAAAACACCATCCAAAAAGCATAATTGGTTACAAAAAATTAAACATCATTTGAATAAAAATCCCCTTATTGGTCAAATGGAAAGAAAGGTGTGTCTATACAACGGTGTCAACTGTTTACTTGACCTAACATGAATAATACTGGCCAAGGATTCTCTTGCTTTTTACCCACCTAACCCCACTCTATCTTGCTGGTTCTATTCCTGTGCAATTTGGTACCTTTCCACGGGTGTTTCTGGTCAACGCATGCCCCCTTCCCTTGTTTTATCCCCTTTTCACTGTGGAATCAACTTTTCTCGCCGGACAGGTATCACACCACCAAGGATACTTTCTGTGTATGTGAATGCTTGCTTTTATATTT
>NW_015173476.1:723-2454 GCF_001447785.1 Gekko japonicus | reverse complement strand
ATCAGTACCGCCTGCTGCCTCCCGGAACGGAGGCGGAACGTGTTCAGGAGGAACGGCTTTGGTATCCCCTTGATTGTCTCGGGACTGTTTCTCGGCGGGAAAGGAAGGTCACTGCAGAAACCGTAGCTGGGATTAGCGATCTGCTGTGATTACAGTTCAGAAAGATTCTGGACCCAGGAGAATTGCCCGTAAGGTGAATGCGATACTCGCACTCACAAAAAAAAGGGGGGTTGTGCAGTTTATTTATTAATTTTATTTACAAAATTGGTAGGCCACCTTTCTGTCCTTACAAGGGACACCCAGGCAGCTAATCGTTTAAAACCTGCATGATAACATCACACTATGAAACCATCAGAATCAACCCCCTCCCAAGCACATGGCATTCAAACATTTTTTTTAAAAAAAGAGTTATAAACAGAGTTAAAATAAATATAACACGACCCCCACCATGAAGAAGAAGAAGGAGGAGGAGGAGGAGCATTGGAGTTATACCCCTCCCTTCACTACTTGAAGGAGCCTCAGAGTGGCTTACAGTCCTTTTCCCTTCCCCTCACCACAACAGACACCCTGTGAGGTAGGTGGGGCTGAGAGAGCTCTGAGAGAACTACCTGAAAGAGCATCACTACCTGAAAGAGCGTCACTACCTGAAGGAGCGTCACTACCTGAAGGAGCGTCACTACCTGAAGGAGCGTCACTACCTGAAGGAGTCTCAGAGGAGACCTGAAGGAGTCTCAGAGCAGCTTACAGTCTCCCTTCCTCTCGCCAAAACAGACATCCTGTGAGGTAGGGGGGGCTGAGAGAGCTCTTTAGGAAACTGCCCTTGAGAGAACAGCTCTAAAAGAAGTTACGGCTGCCCCAAGGTCTCACCAGCAGCTGCATGTGGAGGAGTGGGGAATCAAACCCAGTTCTCCCAGATTAGAGTCCTTGCTCTTAACCACTACACCCAAAAAACTGGTAAGGAAGGAGGTTTAGGAAGAATTAGCTGGTGATTGGGGGGTCTCTTTTCATCCTCCATGTATGTACAATTGTGGGGACTCCAAAGGGATGTTAATTCACATCTGGGTTTCTCAAACATATCCTATTCCTTTCTTGCCGTTGCTGCTGCCTACTTAAATAGCTGCATTGTCACAATTTTTTAAAATAACATTTTCAGTCGAGACCTACGGCATTGAAATCTCTGCGATTCTTATTAAGGCAGAGCAACTTGCCACCAATTAATGGCTGCCAAGTCATCTGGATATAGACTGGAGACAAGCGGTGGCTCAGCTGTAGAGCATCTGCTTGGCATACAGAAAGTCATTCAGAGAATTCCAAGTTCAATCCCCAACATCTCCCGTTTAAAGAAACAGGTAGTAGGCAGTGGGAAAGACCTCTATGGTCCTTTCCGCACTTGGATCTCATCCCTGGTTATATCAGAGTTCAATTCGTGACACAATACCTTGCATTTATCCCTGGTTATAATAGCATCCTTTTATCCCAAGGTCCTTCCCGCACTTGGACCTCATCCCTGGTTATATCAGAGTTCAATTCGTGACACAATACCTTGCATTTATCCCTGGTTATAACAGCATCCGTTTATCCCAAGGTCCTTCCCGCACTTGGACCTCATCCCTGGTTATATCAGAGTTCAATTCGCGACACAACACCTTGCATGTATCCCTGGTTATAACAGCATCCGTTTATCCCAAGGTCCTTCCCGCACTTGGATCTCATCCCTGATTATATCAGAGT
>NW_015173476.1:0-678 GCF_001447785.1 Gekko japonicus | reverse complement strand
GCCTTCCTTATAGTCCAACTCTCGCAGCCATACATGACTACTGGGAATACCATTGCTTTGACCATGCGGACTTTTGTTGGCAGGGTGATGTCTCTGCTTTTTATCATGCAATTTAGGTTCGCCATCGCTTTCCTCCCAAGGAGTAGGTGTCTTTTAAATACCCTGAAATAATTACAAGGGTGAACTCACGCATAGTGTAGACTGTAAGTTCAGGGACAGGGTTGAACCGGGATTTAAGGTCTAATGTGGAACGGACCTATGTGACAACTGCTGCAAGTCTGAGAAAACAAGGCTAATCGTGATAGGCTAATGGTCTGATTCAGTATAAGGCGGCTTCATGTGTTCAGATCAAGTGCATTGCCGTCTTCCCTGACCTGGATCGCCCAGGCAATCCCAATCTCGGAAGCTAAGCAGGACAGATCCTGGCAAAAAATATTGGGATGGGAGACATCCAAAGGATACCAGGGCCGGGAGGCCAGAGGCAGGGCTATCAAGCCACGTCCTTCGTGTCCCAGTAGGCATTGCCAGAGGCCACCAGAACTTCCAGGCATGGACACACACACACACACACGTGTACACACACACACAGTGCAAAAATACCCCTTCCCAAATGCACTGCGTTCTTACTTGGCTTCATGAGAGTCATAGTTGGTTTCATAAGAACATAAGAGATGCCAA
>NW_015173475.1:0-2460 GCF_001447785.1 Gekko japonicus | reverse complement strand
CCGCTTGAGAGTTCCAGCACCTCTTTTTCCCACAAAACAAAACAAAACACACACCCCTGGGTTTGTACCCAACCAAGAGGGTTCAGTTGTAGAGGAGCTATGGGTCAGTGGTAGAACGTCTTCTTGGCATGCAGGAGAACCCAGGTTCAATCCCCTGCATCTCCAATTGAAACAATCAGGTGATGTAAAAGACCTCTACCTGATACCCAGAGAGCAACTACCAGTCTGAATACACAGTACTGACCTTAATGGACCAATGGGCTGATTTAGTATAAGCAGGGCTTTTTTTTGTAGAAAAAGCCCAGTAGGAACTCATTAGCATAACAGGCCACACCCAACAGCAGAAACACATTAACATATTAGGCCACACCCCTGATAGCACATCTCATTAGCCTATTAGGCCACACCCCCATGTTACCAGAAGTCTGGTCATCCAGCCACACCCACCTTTTGCTTCTTATTCTGTTTGCCTTGTTTGTTGTCAAAACCCAGGGCTTTTTTTTTTTTTGTAGCAGGAACTCCTTTGCATGTTAGGCCACACACCCCTAATGTAGCCAATCCTAATGAGTTTCTGCTGTTGGGTGTGGCCTGTTATGCTAATGAGTTCCTGCTGGGTGTGGCCAACTCAGGAGCCAGCCGGAACTCCGTTCCTGTGCGTTCCTGCCCCAAAATAGCCCTGAGTATAAGGCAACTTCATGTGTTCAGGTATTTCTGCGGAGAGAAGGATTTCCACACATGGAGCGTGACTTTCTTGCCTGCTCTGCCCACTACAGCCCGAATATGGGGAATGTTTTGGGCTCCGGGGGGAGGGAGTAAGTGAGAAAGTCATACTCTGGCTGCGATCACATGCACCTTTAGATTCAACATAGCTGCGAATGCCTGACGGATCTAAAGGAGACGATCAGAGAGCAACATATCCTAAAGGGCCCGCAGTCGTCAGCAACCCGTGCTACTCCGCCACAGAAGAGGAGTTAGAAGACACTAGGGAAAGTCCGGCTCTAACTGGCTGTGACGGGCCACGGACGGACTTTCCCCTGTCTGATCGATCAAGCACACTCTCATGCCATCCAGATTCAGGTTCAGGTTCATTCATTTTATTGCTCACAGACCCATAAGTCATAAGCAAATAGGGTATAACACAAAGTACAACATATATACATGCAGACGCAGTACATTACAATTGCAGTTACAATTTCACAAAACTAAGCACATGCCGCTGAGATGAGATGATCATTCCATCCCGACTCCGTGCCATTTTTCCCCCCCCCCCCCTTTGCAGTATCCACATCTTCACAAACTCCATGGGGAGCCCTCAGTGCAGAGATTCGATTCCTCGATTCCTCATTTAAGCACACGGGAAACAACGGGCAAAAATGAGTCTCACCCGCAGTCGCATCTGATCACGCAGTGACGGGCTGAGCCCGCAGCTTCAAAGGACTGTGTGATCTCGCAACCGCGGGTCAAATTCCTCCGGAGGAAATAGCCTCGCTCCCCCTCCACTCCAACTGGTGTGTGTGACCGCAGCGCTCGTGTATGGAAATCCTTCTGTCTGCAGAAACACCCCCACCAGATCGAAGCCCCTACTTTATTCCCTGTTTTTTCTTTTCAATTCAGCAACTTCCAATGGACATATATGGAACAGAATGATTACCTCTGACAACACAAGAACATAAGAACATAAGAGATGCCAATGTTGGATCAGGCCAAGGCCCATCCAGTCCAACACTCTGTGTCACACAGTGGCCAGAAATACCAGTGCCATCAGGAGGTCCAGCAGTGGGGCCAGGACATTAGAAGCCCTCCCACTGTTGACCCCCCCCCCAAGCACCAAGAAGACAGAGCATCACTTGCCCCAGAGCCCCTAGCTATACCTTGTGGCTAATAGCCACTGATGGACCTCTGCTCCATATGCTTATCTAATTCCCTTTTGAAGCCGTCCATGCTTGTAGCACCCACCACTTCCTGTGGCAGTGAATTCCATGTGTTAATCACTCTTTGGGTGAATAAGTACTTCCTTTTATCCGTTCTAACCCGACCGCTCAGCAATTTCATGGAGTGCCCACGGGTTCTTGTATTGTGAGAAAGGGAGAAAAGTACCTCTTTCTTTACCTGCTCTTTCCCATGCATAATCTTATAAACCTCGATCATGTCACCCCTCAGTCGTCTTTTCTCCAAGCTAAAGAGCCCTAAGCGCTTTAACCTTTCCTCATAGGGAAAGTGTTCCAACCCTTTTATCATTCGAGTTGCCCTTTTCTGCACTTTTTCCAAAGCTATAATATCCTTTTTAAGGTGTGGTGACCAGAACTGCACACAGTATTCCAAATGAGGTCTGTCTCACCATTGATTTATATAGGGCCATAAATATATAGGGGTTATAAATAACCAATTTTTTTTTTTTTAAAAGAATTCCATATTTTCCAGTCCTCAGTTCGGAGCATTAACTGAGCACAACTCTCCAAA
>NW_015173474.1:0-2586 GCF_001447785.1 Gekko japonicus | reverse complement strand
CGGAGCAGGCTCAGGCTCAGAATACGAGTCACTGCCTTTGAACCCAGACAATTCCTTCCACTGTCGTCGATAACAGCCATTGATGGGCCGCTCCAATGCTGACTCCAAGAGAGACCATCAGTGCCCCCAGGGATCATTTCCTGCAGGAGCGCACAGGAGCGGAGCTCCGGCAGTAAAGAGCCCAGGGGGCGGGCACATGCAACAAGCCCCGCCCCCCGCTCCCAGCAGCTCTCAGTCAGAGCAAGAAGCAGCCAGCTAAGTTGCAGAGCTCCCCCCCCAGCCCTCCAGTCCAAAACAGTCCAGTGGCACCTTTAAGACCAAGTTTTATTCAGGTACAAGCTCTCCCTCCTCTGCGAGGACAGATCTACATATCCCCCCCCCAATAGCTAGCAATCCAAAACAGTCCAGTGGAGCCTGAGCGGTGGGTGTTGCCTTCTGACACACACTTCCGGTGATGTCAGGGGGTGTGGCATATGCAAATAGGTTATGCTAGTGAGTTATGCTAATGAGCTGCTGCACCTCTTTTCTACGAAATGACCCCTGAGTGCCCCCCATCCGAGTGGGCCCATCTCCTTGCTGTTTTGCCCCCTTCTGTCAGCTATGCTGCCATGGGGGTTGGGGAGTTCATTTTGTGTCTTGTTAATTGCTATTGCATTCCTATCCCTGCTGTTTTGCCTTTGCTGAAACGCTTATCTCTACAGATGTGCAGGAGGAGGTTGTATTGTCTGGAAGTCTCCTAGGTACCGTGAGAGACTCCTAGTTCCCAGCTTTAGCCACCTAACGGTTTCCTAACTTGTCCCGCGTGCAGGAGGGTATCTAATTGGCCCATGCCCTGGGGGGGTGCATACAAATACCCTATATCCTAGTAGGCTCTATTGGTTGCCGCTATTCTTAACAGTGCCTGTGTTACTACATCTATAGCTTTGCAATAAAAGTATAACTGTTCCTGAATGCGTGTGCTTCGTTGCTAGTTGTGGGTTCTGACACCTTCTCTCTGGGCCCAGCACACGCCTCTACTGCTCAGAGGGAGAGCGGACCGTGGGGCCAGGCCATCCAAGCACATGATTGGGGGAGCACAGCAACCTGTTGGAGGCACCTGATGAACCATTGCAAGCCACCCGCAGTGCACCAGGCCTCTGGCATCCTCCCCGAGGCCCCGTCCGGGCTAGAGTTCTGACTCTAATAGATCTGGGGGTTACTCCTAGAATCTAATACCCCCTCCGTCCATTGCTGGGATTGGCTCCATTGCTGCTACAGACTGACGCGTGGTTTGAGCCTGAAGTGGACTCTTCTGTTAGTGAACTCTGAATACAATCGTAGGATGATGCGAAGAAGCGGTGTTCCCAATGCGGGCGGCTCCTGACGTCTGCCCGATTCAGAGCGACTGCGTTATTGGGGCTCGATTGTTGGATGAGGATCCGGGAGAGAGACGCTGGAGTCCCCGCTGTGGGGTGGGAGCTGGCTGGGTGATCCTGGGCCCATCGGTCTCTCTTACCTTAACCTACCTCACAAGGTGGTTGTGAGAATAAAAAGGAAGGAGGAGAAAAATTACCGGGAAAAAAAAAAGGAAGGAGGAGAAAATGATATTGGAAGCCCCCTTTGGGTCTCATTGGCAGGAAAAGGGTGGGGAGATAAATATAAATGACACCAAATAATATATTTATTTATTGACTTCATCTATACCCCGCCTTTCTCCCCAATGGAGACCCAAAGCAGTTTTTGTCATTCTTCTCCGTTTTATCCTCACAATGACCCTGCGAGGTAGGCTAGGCTGAGAGTGGGTGACTGGTCCCAGGTCACCCAGCAAGCATTCATGGTAGAGGGAGGATTGGAACTCTGCATCTTCCTAATCTAGTCCAATACTCTAACCACTCTACAACACTCCATGGCAGAACAGGGATTTGAACCTGGGTCTTCCCGATCTGAGTCTGACTCTCTAAAGCGCCAGTCCACACTGGTTGTCCAGCACGACTTACATTGCAAAGACTTACATCGCAAAGAGTAGATCCCCATATTTTTTTAAACTCTTTCAGGAGCGAACCCTTACCTGATCGTCAGCTGTGAGAATGCAAAGGTTCGCTCTCCGGTGCAGCAGGGAACCGTCAATGCTGTTTTCAACACTCAAGCCATTTTCTATCGAAGGAATGTTAAGCATCCTATTGTGGTCCAGGTAAGAGAGACAGACGCGTTCTGGGCTTGCCCCCGGCATTGGGGTTTATCTGCCAGCTGCGTGCCATTGGCTGGCATGGGGCAGCCTGTAGTTCTCTTGGGAGCATCCCTGGCCTTGTAGTGTCGCTACGGAAGACTGTACAAAATCCACCCTCCCCCCCCCACCCGGAATTCTTACACGGAGGCCTGGAAGGATGGCTGCCAATTCATCATCCAGCCGTCTGTACCTAATCTGGCATTTTGGCCCTCTACATGTTTGTTTGTTTTATTATTTATTAAAACATCGATATTCTGCCTTGCCTCGGTTCAAGGTGGCTTACCATAATCGTTCAAAACACGTTTTTCAGTTGAACACCCAAATGTGCCATCGAGTCGCAGCTGACTTTCGGCGACCCCGTCGGGTTTCCAAGGCAAGAG
>NW_015173473.1:0-2568 GCF_001447785.1 Gekko japonicus | reverse complement strand
CCAATCTCTTCTTCTCTTCTTCTCTAAAAACTTTACTGAAATCCAGATACACTCAGCCACCAAAATCCCTGTCTGCAATTCAAGTTCCCTTGAATAAGCATTTATTTGACTTAGAAATATCATCTATGCTGACCCTCCATAGAAACTGCTCAAGGTGGATTTCAAAGAAACACATGATAAAAATCACAAAACACCAAACATTTTTTTGGTGGTGAAGAAATGTGCCATCAAATTTCAACCTACTTATGACTACTTCATAGGGTTTTCAAGGGAAGAAGAAGAGGGGGGGGGAGAAGGAGGAGGATATTGGATTTATACCCCACCCTTCACTACCCAAAGGAGTCTCAGAATCCCTTCCCTTAGAATCCCACAACAGACACCCTGTGAGGTAGGTTGGGCTGAGAGAGCTCTCTTGAGAACTGCCCTTGAGAGAACAACTCTGAAAGAACTTATGACTGACCCAAGGTCACACCAGCAGCTGTATGTGGAGGAGTGGGGAATCAAACCTGGTTCTCCCACATTAGCGTCTGCACTCTTAATCACTACACCAAAGAGACGTACAGAGATGGTTTCCATTGTCTGCATACAAACTTCCTTGGAGGTCTCCCATCCAAATACTAACCAGGGCTTACACTGCATAGCTTCCAAGATCTGACAAGACTGGGCCTGGGGAATGTCCACATTCTCATTTTCCTCACTAGTAAGTTCTTGATTCTTTTTTTTTGCGGGGGGGTGTCTATTCCACATGTTTTGCTCCCCCAGTGGTTGATTTGACAGCACTCAGGTTTATGTCTGGGACAAATACCTGCAGTTTAAACCTGCAGGGAGACATGCCACACATAAACATGTGTGGGGGGGGGGGGGAGAAGAAATAGGAAGTTACAAGCAAATAAGATGAGAATGTGGGAAAGCCCTAGGTCAAGGCAAAGTTCTTAGCTTTGGCAGGATCATGCCTCAAATATTTCATCCTATATACTGAAGAGAGCAAGAGATGCTCCTAGTAACCCATGAAGTTCCTTCTACTGAATCAGACCCTTGGTCCATCAAAGTCAGCATTGCCCACTTAGACTGGCAGTGGCTCTCAAGGGACTCAGGTGGAGGTCTTTCATATCCCCTACTACTACCTGGCTCTTTTACATGGAGATGCTGAGGGTTGAACCTGGGGCCTTCTGCATATCAAGCAGATGCTCTAGCTCTGAGCCATGGCCCTTCCCCAAAACATCTTTTTTTTACAAACTATTGACACCCAGCGTTGCAAAATGAAAAAAGGTTGGCTAAACAGACTCCACTGGGCAATTTGCCAAACATTCTAGTACATTTCTAAGGGTGATAAACATTCTTCTTTCCACTTGGCAGGATAGAACAAAGCTCCCCCAGTGGAGAAAGATCACACAAAGGAGGCAGTCATCTGTATGGACTTGCTATACCACCAGATTCAGTGGTAAGGAGAATCTTATCCTTCACCCGTTCCTCTCAGGTAGCAGATGAGACCAGGCACACTTGAGTGGTATCTCTGTTTGGCAGGAACATCCAGATGGTGGCCTTTCCATTTGCTTACATGCCCACTGAAGCAACCTCATGTGATGCACGCAGTCCACAATTATCAGGGAGAGGAAACAGACTGGCAGTCACTCTGAGATGAAGGGATCACACTTAACTATATTTTGTATACTCCAGATTTAAATGGGAAACATAACTGAAGTAATTCACAACTATGCTGATAAATAGATGGACTAGGGTTCTCAGCCCCAGGTTGGGAAATTCCAGGAGATTTGGGTGGTGTATCCGGGGGAGGATGGGATTTGGGGAGGAGACAGCCCCATAGCTGCCACCAGGGGGTCATTTCGAGCAGGAGTTTTAGGAATGGGCAGGAACGGCATTCCGGGAGTAACAAGCAAACTCCCCCCTCCTTTCCTTCACCTCACCTCCAAGTGGGGTGAGGGGAGGGGGGGAGGAGAGAAAGGGAATTCAGGGCTTATTCTGCCTGACAGAGGGGCCAGCGCACCAGCCTCTCTGACAGACAGAAGCGCCTGGGATCCATTCCTCCCCCCCTTCTTTCCCATCGCCTCACCTCCAAGCGGGGCGAAAGGAAAGGGGTGGGGGAAAGAAAGGGAACCCAGCAGAAGCTTCTACATGACAGCGGGGTCAGCGCAGGCCCTGCTGCCAGGCAGAAACATCTGAAAGGAGCGACTGTGGAGCGACTCCAAAGACTGAGGGGGTTCAAAGTTTAAATCCCCCCTCTGGAGTTGTGCCGCAGTAGCGGCACACTCCCTTCACTGAAGGGAAGGCAATTTGCCTTCTCTTCAATGATGGGAGCCTGCCGCCACCCCCACCCCCCTTCAACTGGGGAGGATCATTATACCCTATGGAGACAGTCCCCAATCTGGTCCGGATCTTCCACAGCTAAGAATGTTTTCTCATGGGAGGTGGCAGTTCCGCTCTATTCTGCTATGGTCAGGCCTCACCTGAAGTCCTGTGTCCAGTTTTGGGCACCAAAGTTTAGGAAGGATGTTGAGAAGCTTGAGTGTGTTCAGAAGAGGGCAATCAGGATAGTGAGAGGGTTGGAAT
>NW_015173472.1:2216-2555 GCF_001447785.1 Gekko japonicus | reverse complement strand
GGGGGGAGGCTCTCCCACCCCCGATCAAGGCTCTGCCACCACCACCCCGTGGCCCACCCACCTTCGATCAAGCCCCCACCGCTGCCACCCCACACCAGCACTTACCAGGTGCAGGGAGAGCAGAGAAGGAGGTGCAGCGAACTCCGATGGGGCGGCGGTAAGCCGGCTGGAGGGAGCCGCAACAGCCGGGAATGGAGGCTCCGACCCGGGCAGGCAGGGCAGAGCCTCCTGGCAGCATTCGGGTGGCAGCTGGGCAGGGCCAGTGCCAGTGCCAGGTGTTTTTTTTTGCAGACTAGGCAAGGCTACCTTTTCTTCCCCCCCCCCCAATGTGCCCACCAA
>NW_015173472.1:0-2105 GCF_001447785.1 Gekko japonicus | reverse complement strand
TCTGATTTTCTCTCTCAAACAGAAAAACACAAATCACGAAGCATTTTGAAAAATCCTGTTAATTGTGATGTTGAAATTTAAGTCTCTTTAATGTTTCCATTTCAGGCACATCAGACACACACACCAGGGCACTCAATGGGCCACAAGTCTGTGCATGTTAAATGATGCATTTAAAAATCACATCATTTTACTTCTGATCGAAGTCGTGGAAGTAGTGACAGACTTCACGTTCCTGGGATCCCAGATCACCGCAGACTGTGACAGCAGCCATGAAATTAAAAGATTTCCTTGGGAGGAAAGTGATGGCGAACCTAAACAGCATGATAAAAAGTAGAGACATCACCCTGCCAACAAAAGTCCGCATGGTCAAAGCAATGGTATTCCCAGTAGTCATGTATGGCTGTGAGAGTTGGACTATAAGGAAGGCCGAGCGCCGAAGAATAGATTCTTTTGAACTATGGTGCTGGAGGAGACTCTTGAGAGTCCCTTGGACTGCAAGAAGAACAAATCAGTCAATCCTCAAAGAAATCAACCCTGACTGTTCCCTGGAAGGCCAGATAATGAAACTGAAGCTCAAATACTTTGGCCACCAAATGAGAAGGGAGCACTCACTGGAGAAGACCCTGATGCTGGGAAAGATTGAAGGTCAAAGAAGACGGGGACGGCAAAGGATGAGATGGTTGGACAGTGTCATCGACACAACGAACATGAAATTGAGCCAACTTCAGAGGACAGCGGAAGACAGGAGGGCCTGGCGGGAGCTGGTCCATGGGGTCGCGAAGAGTCGGACTCGACTGTGTGACTGAACAACAACAAATACAGTGAAGTCAAGGGGCTTAAAGAGTAGAACAAAGTTTGAGTCCAGTGGCACCTTTAAGACCAACAAAGTTTTATTTGAGGTATTTATTTATTTATATACCACCACCCCCATGGACAGGCTCAGGGCAGTTTACAGTAATCTCAATCTAGTACCATTAAAACAACAATTAAAATAACAATTTAAAACAATAAGACCATAAAATACCGTGCAAACAAGATTAGTTAGCCTTCATGTGCAAGCACACGTCTTCAGATACAGTGAAACAAAACTTCTTCAGCCATTACATATAGGTAGAGAGGGGGAGCGGTGTTAGTTGCCAGGAAAAGCTAGTTAGAGTCAAGCTGCATAAGCAACTGGGTGACCATATGTAATGGTTGAAGAAGTTTTGTTTCATTGTATCTGAAGAAGTGTGCTTTGGACACAAAAGCTTATACCTTGAATAAAACTCTCTTGGTCTTAAAGGTGCCACTGGATTCAAACTTTGTTCTGCTGCTTCAGACCCATACAGCTACCCACCTGGGATTAAAGGGTGTAACTCTTCTGAGGATGGCACTGTGGACCCCGTTTAAGTAGAGAAGGACCTTCCCAACTGGATCTCTCCGACTCCAGCATGCTCAGTTTTCACTTTTTCTATTCTACATGCATAATTTGTAAAACATCCCACAGGAAGCGGGGGAGGGGTGCATTTTGAACATCGTGGCCTCAGACTGATGAGGGGGGTTATTCTAAAAGCCCCTTCCCCAAATACTTTTGCTTTGGATGACCTGACGGCCATTTGAAAGCCTGGACCGTGAGTGGGGGCCGAATCCCCAAGAGTCACGACCCCTTCCTGAGTTTTTCGCAGCAAGCCAGCTGGCTGGACAAGGAGAAAGGCTGGCAGGGTGCGCAGGAGGGCCACTTCTCTGTTTGCTGCCAAAACGTCTGCTGTGAAAACAGTGTGCAATCCGCATGTATGGCATCACATGTGATAAGCACACACGTGGGTTTTTCCTCCCTCCCCCTTTCCCCCCTGCTGTCTTCCCACCAGGCTGCCCGCATCGTCTTTCCTCTGCCAGCCCTGAATCCTCCTGCTGCCTTCCTGTGCCCAGCACCTGCTGGTGGTGCCCTTACAGTGGGGGCAGTGAGCAGCAGGAGGTGTTGGCAGCTAAAGAGGCTGTTGGGGTGCGGGCTGCTCGGCCGCGGCTTCCACCTCTTTGTCCAGCAGGCGCGGCACTGGAATCTCCTCCCTTGAGCACGGCTCTCAGCCAGCCGCTCCGCTGCACAGCCATGCGCTCTTGGTCAGGCA
>NW_015173471.1:2497-2670 GCF_001447785.1 Gekko japonicus | reverse complement strand
TCACTTCCCAAGCAGGATTTCAGCCAGACACAACATCACATCTGTCCCAAGCCCCTCCCCAGAGCTCCTGGGGGGTGCCGGTCCACCGTCTGCCACCCGTCCCCCCAGCACCCTGTTTCCCACACTGGCCTGCCAGAGGCCCCTTGAAGCACAACCACAGAACGCGGACTCCC
>NW_015173471.1:0-2378 GCF_001447785.1 Gekko japonicus | reverse complement strand
CCCCCGAGAAACTTGATTTGGAAGGAAGGCGAGGCAGGAATTTTTTAATTAAGGTGAGAAATTGCCCTCCAGGAATGTGTCTCATCTCCTTTTGGAGGCATCAGAGTTACTGGACACTGAGTGTCACAGATTAACTCTTTGTTCTGTGTGGAACTATTTATTTTTCTCCTGACCTGAACTCTCTACCCATCACATTCACGGGGTGCGCCAACTGTCATGCAGGCACAAAGGGCCCTTACCAAAGGAGAGGGGATCTTGGGCACGCTCCACGGCCTGCGCCCCCTGCCCTTGCTCCAAGGAAGCTCCTTCCGCTTCAGGGATTGTAGCTTCCATCTTCAGGGATGGTCCCCACATCTGAAACAGCAGTGAGGGTGAGGGGGAAGAGATGGGATGGAAAAGAGAACGAGGAATGGATCCTGCCCCCTGAGCAATTATCTGGCAGGGAACCTTTAGGATAAGACCCAATATCGTTGCTTGAATTGGCCAGGCCTGGAGGGAACCCCCTCACCTGCCCTGCCTGCCTCTTCTCCTCTGCCTGACTCAGGAGGAAGCCTTGTGGCCCAGCTCTTTCCCAGAATGCAACACCACTCCCTGCCTGGATGGGATGGAGGCTTTTCCTTGCCCTCTTCCCAGGTCCATCTCCTTCCCCTTTTCTTGGGTCACCTCCCTCCGGGCAGCTGATATGGGGCAGTAGTGGGGCCTGCAACTCTGTGTGAATGCCTCTGCCTTCCACCCCTGCTCAGCTCTGCCAGGATACTGGGCATGAAGGGAAACAATTACAGGAAACCAGAAGGCTCCGGGGCTTCCTCCTTCCAAGGGGAACCAACCCAGGTAAACAGCATCCCTTAGCGCTTCTTAACCCTTGAAGAAGCATGGCGGAGGGAACAAGTCTTTCATCCAGAGAAGAATCCCTGTTTTCTCCCGGCCCCCGACTCCAGATCACCCTGAAAGGAGGACCGTCTTCCGGAGTCCAGCCTAAGCCGAGTCTTGAAAACCTTTGGATGGCCTCTGAGTGTCTCACTGGGGCCCTGCAGGAGATGGTGGATGGGGGGGGGGCAGCCAAAATGCTTGGAATTCAGGCCAGCCGATCAGCATGAACGATCCCTCACATTTGAACTCATCTGGGACCCCTTATTGGGCCTTCTAACCGCCGAAAGGCTGAGCTCTGTCTTCTTGCCAGTGTCCCCCTTAGCGGGACCGGACCCCAGGCGTCCTGGCGCTGTGCCCCTGTATTTCTCCCTGTTTACTGTCCGGGCGTCTGCCCCTCTCTTGCACCTTGGAAACAAAGCCCATTTTCTTGTCGGCGTCCCCCTTAGCGGGACCTGACCCCAGGCTTCCTGTGTCTGTGCCCTGGTATTTCTCCCTGTTTATTGTTTGGGGGTCTGTACCCCTACTGCACCTTGGAAACAAAGCCAGTTTGGTGCAGTGGTTAGGAGCGCGGACTCTGATCTGGGAGGGCCGGGTTTGAGTCTTCACTCCTCCACATGCAGCTGCTGGTGTGACCTTGGGTCAGTCACAAGTCCTCTCAGAGCTGTTCTCTCAAGGGCAGTCCTTGAAAGAGCTCTCTCAGCCCCACCCGCCTCACAGGGTGTCTGTTGTAGGGAGGGGAGGGTTAACGACATTGTAAACTGCTCTGAGACTCCAAGCGAAGGGTGCGGTTCAACTCCAATCTCTTCTTCTCCTCTCTCTTGCCTGGGAAAAGGTTGCCTTTCCTCCTACCCTAAATGTTGTCCAGAAGGGAGAATTTGGCCTTGTATATGTCTGCCTCTGTGAACTGTGTGGTGGAGTGACGGGGCAGGGGCGATGCGGTTGGAACAGCCAAGTTCTCTCCCTGCGTGTCCACTTTGCAAAGTACTGCTGCTGCTGCAGGGGGGTACTCAAACCCACATCCATGAGGCTCCCGGCTCCGTTTGCTACTGGGGGTTCTGCCGCTCATCCTGCGAGCCTCATAGTGATGGACGCCCATGTGCAGTGTCCCCTCTAAGCTGAGTCAGTGTGAGCTAGCTCACAGGTTTTTAGCCTCCAGCTCACACCTTTTCCTCTTAGCCCAGGAAGGAGGGCTCCCGAGCAGTAGCCAAATGGCTCACTCACAAGTTTAATGCCGGGAGCTCACAAAGTAGAATTTCTGCTCACAAAAGACCCCACAGCTTAGAGGGAACACTGCCCCGTGGGGTGCCATATGTTCCTCCAGGCCTTGGGTCTGGGGGAGGCTGAGACCAGGGGGTGTGGCCACCTCAGCATGCTCCGCCCCTCTCTGCCTGTCAGGGGAGTCGCCTCCAGCTCTGATTGGTGGGCGCTGGCGGTGTTTCCATGAGCACAGAGCCGGGCTCTCTGCACCTTGGCAGCAAAAGTTTTTAAGATGTTCCTCTCCTCTGCTG
>NW_015173470.1:1144-2660 GCF_001447785.1 Gekko japonicus | reverse complement strand
CCCCCCATTCCCCACGAATACCAGATGACAAAGCTTTCACTGTGCTGAGATTCTCTCCAGACAGCGGACGAGTGGGTCCTGTTTGCACGCTAGGATCTAGTCGACTGCAGGATGACAAGTCAAGGGAGAATCGTCCCCCAGGTCAGATAAGACTACGCTGGCCTTTACACAGCACGGGGGATGTTTCCGCTGCTGCGAGTCTGCCTGTCCCCACATTCCAAACGTTGGTCCCAGCCAGGGCTGTAGGCAGGATTTTTTAAAATTTGGGGAGCATTTGAAAAGTCAGGGGGCACCCCTGTACACCCCCCCCCCGAAGCCAACCAGCCCCGGGACTCCCCTTGACTCACCCAGGAGGAAGGAGCTGATGCCGCTTTGTACACATGAGAACCAGAAAGGCCGATTCCCCACCTGCACACTCCAGGCAGGAAGGAAGCGACCTCCCCACCCCGCTTTCCTGGTGGCCTCTCTAGGACTTTAGCCTTGCTGGCCTCTGGCTGAGACAACCAAGAGGCCGTGATGGACAGGTCTCCTGGGCAAGGTGCCCACCTGCTGCTGGCAGCTGGGAGACCGGGAGCTCCTCGGTGGGGGCCGTGGCGGTGCTTTCCTCCCAACCCCCAGCCATGTCCTACCCACAAAGCTACCCCTATCAGCAGACGGGGCTTGCTGGCGCTTGCAGGACAGGGTGGCGGCTTGGCGAAAAATAAAATAGAATGTCAGGAAGACTGGGTGGTAAGTTGGGGGGGCAAGATGCCCCACTGTAGTTATGGGCCTGGTCACAGCCTGCCTATTTCGGGTCCCGTGGAAATGACGTAGCTGGTGATGCGGCCCGGGCACTCCGATTTGTAACCCGCTTAGCCTAAGCATTTATTGACCGCCGACTTCGACTGACCCCACCCACTCTTTCTTGCAACACTTCTGACACAGCCCAGCAAGACAATCTGGAGAAAACGAAATTATTACGCAAACTCAATTGTCACCAACCAACACTTAGGTGCGGAAGCCTCTGGCCGGAGGGACAAGCAATTTTCAAGACCGTCCCAGCCAGGGGTCATTTCCTGCGGGAGCGCACAGGAGCGGAGCTCTGGCAGTAAGGAGCCCAGGGGGCGGGCATGTGCAACAAGCCCCACCCCCTGCTCCCAGCAGCCCTCAGTTGGGCCATGAGGAGCAAGAAGCAGCCAGGTAAGTTGCAGAGGCCCCCCCCCGGCCTGCCTTCAGGTACACGCTCTCCCTCCTCTGTGAGAGCAGATCTGCGCGTTCCCTCTAATAGCTAGCAATCCAAAACAGTCCAGTGGAGCCTAAGCGGTGGGTGTTGCCTTCTGACACACTTCCAGCATATGCAAATAAGTTACGCTCATGAGCTCCTGCACCTCTTTTTCTACTAAATGACCCCTGGTCCCGGCCTCCTACGCACAAACCTCTTTGCATTTCACACGATTCTACGCTGTTGTGTGAGGTTACCAGCCATTTATCAACATTTGTTTTAATAGATCAGGTCCATCTCTCCCCCCCCCCGCCC
>NW_015173470.1:0-562 GCF_001447785.1 Gekko japonicus | reverse complement strand
ACCAGGGCATTTTCGGTGGCGGCTCCTACCTGGTGGAAGGAGCTCCCGGAGGAGATCCGGGCCCTGCGGGACCTTTCTCAGTTCCGCAGGGCCTGCAAGACGGAGCTCTTCCGCCAGGCCTTTGAGTAGGAGCCGCTGCCACTATTATTCCACCATTGCCATCTATGCACCGTTGTACTATCACCACAATTGTCTGGATTCCACTGGGGGGCGAGGTGTCCCTGGCACAAAGTGGATGATAGATTTCAGGAAAGCTACCGCTGCGTTTAAGATCTACCCGTCTTTTGTTTACATTTGTATTGTAAATCTGTATTGTATTTTACTGTTTTATACTATTTGTTTTTATTATAATCTTGGCACACTGTGCCCTTGTCTGCCGCCCTAAGCCTTCAGGGTAGGGTGGGATATAAATCCAATAAATAAATAAATAAACGCTGCACGATCCCCAGCTCCTCAGCAGAGTAATCAAACAGAACTGGCACGGAGATCAATGACGTACATCAGGGTTCCCCGACCTGGTGCCCGTGGGCAGTCATGGCGCCCGCCAAGTGTTTTGCGAAAG
>NW_015173469.1:0-2670 GCF_001447785.1 Gekko japonicus | reverse complement strand
GATTCAGGCCCACGTGCTGCCGCCCCGCTTGCAGTGAGCCCCGCAGTGAGTGGAGCAGTAGCGCGCGGGCCTGAATCCCAAGTGATGAATGTAAAAGGTCTTTTTGCCATCGGAGCTGTGGCCGGCGACAGCCCCTCTCCCTCCCTGCTAAAAGATTTAAAGGGCCCTCCAGCTGCTCAGTGGGTCACGTGCTCCCGGCCAATCAGCCAAAGCCCTTTAAGCAGGGAGAGGGGTGGCTGCAGGTGGCCGTGCCTTGGGGGCGGGGTTTCCCCTGCTGGCCAGCTGGCTAGACTAGATTGGAGCCCCCAGGAGTGGGGGAAAACCCGCCCGGACCTGGGGGCTGGCACCCCTAACCTTAGCCCATACCCTTTATTTTTTATTTATTTATTTATTCTTTGGATTTATATCCCGCCCTCCCCGAAGGCTCAGGGCTGCTAACAAGGGCATAAAATGCCAGATTATAACAATAAAACAATATAAAATACAATAATACAGAGCACTACAGTTAATTAAAATTGGTAAAAATAAAATCGGTGCTCCAATACTCAACTCTGAATCATACAACCAAGGTGGTGTTCTAAAGATGTTATAACTGAACCACAACAGCGATATATGTCCCCACAACTCTGTCATCCGCTAGGGACGACCCGCACCCCCGATGGTATCCGCACCCGCGGTGGTAGAGTGCGGTGATGGAAAGGCGTTGATGGAATAATGGTGGCAACGGCTCCTACTCGAAAGCCTGGCGGAAGAGCTCCGTCTTGCTATCCGCTGGAACAGAGTTCCGGAACCTCTTCAACAACATCCTTTTTAAAATGTGTAAAAGTTCATGAGCTTTCACTATGCAGATTGAAAACTTCATTTCTTTCTTGAGAGTTCCGGCACCTCTCCCCACCCCACCCCTCAAAAAAATAAAAAGCCCTGCAGAAATGCATCTTGTATTTAAGAGCTATATAAGTCTACAGCATGGCCACCTTGTCTTTTAAAGCATTTCACTCATTGTATAAAACAAAACATTTCACGGGAGGGTTCCCCCCCCCAGTACTCCCCAAAGCAGAGGTCGATTTGGGGGGGATCGCGGGGGAACACAGTTCCCCCGGGTGAGGGGCGGGGCACATGACGAAGCCCCGCCCCCTGCTTCCGGCCGCTCCGCTTCCGGCCCTCGTTCAGCCAGGAGGCGGCAGGAGAAGAGGGAAGGTAAGTTGCTTCCTCCCCGCCTCTCCCCACCCCTGCCTGCCTGGCAGGGCTTCCTCGCACTCCCACCGGCCTTGCAGGGGCCACCGCCGGGCCCCTGATGTCAGGGGGTGTGGCATATGCTAATGAGTTATGCTAATGAGTTCCCCTAGCTCTTTTTCTATGAAACGACCCCTGCCCCAAAGTTTCCATAGGAAAACCCAGAAAAATGCCCCGGGGGGTGGTGGGGTGGAGACCTTCACATCTCTAGCTGGCGTGCCTTCAGGAGTCGTCAGTTTTGTTGGATTCCAGTGTATCCAGTGATGAAATATGGAGGGCTGATTCACACCTCTTTAAGCTGAAGCCAGAATACACATCACTGGGGTACTTGTGATCTTATGGAGATGTGACCTGGAATGGTAGCAGTTTCTGCCACCACAGCTACATTGTTAAGCTGCCACACTTATGGGAATTATTGGATTGTTGTATAAGCGATTAACTTTGTGACTGTCATTGAGAACATCTTGGGAGTCAGGGGGTCTTCTCTATCTCATGAAAAATAGAAGAGGTGGTCTCCTTTGACTATGAAAAAGACTATTGTGGGAATCATGGGACCTGCATGAAGGAAAGCTACATATGACAGGGCTTGTGGTAAGGAGGGGAACTGGGCAAGAGTAAGTGGATCCAACCCAGGACACAATGGAAATTCAACTATATTTATTACTCACTGAAATTTACCGTGCTCTCTGGCTGTAACAGTGCCTGCCCCCTCAAAGTGGATTCACCATTCAAATAACTAGATTATTTTTAACTAAATAAATTTTTCATTCTGTTTGAAGTTGGTTTGTTTGTCCTAAACACAGAAAGTCTGGAAAGACGCTGTGTGGCCCATGCCTGTCCCAGTTACCTGGTTAACCCATCCAAGAGTTATCTAACCAGGGGTCATTTAGTAGAAAAAGAGGTGCAGGACCTCATTAGCATAACTCATTAGCATATCTTATTTGCATATGCCACACCCCCTAACATCATGTGTTAGAAGGCAACACCCACCGCTCAGGCTCCACTGGACTGTTTTGGATTGCTAGCTATTGGGGGGGGGACATGAAGATCTGTCCTCACAGAGGAGGGAGAGCTTGTACCTGAATAAAACTTGGTCTTAAAGGTGCCACTGGACTGTTTTGGACGGGGGGCTCTGCAACTTACCGGGCTGCTTCTTGCTCTGACTGAGGGCTGCTGGGAGCAGGGGGCGGGGCTTGTTGCATGTGCCCGCCCCCTGGGCTCTTTACTGCCGGTGCTCCTTTCCTGTGCGCTCCTGCAGGAAATGACCCCTGTATCTAACTAATTAACAGAAGCATAGGATTATCTGGGAGAGAAGATGGTGTACCCTTCTCTGATTTCACAGTCATTTTGAACTGACAGGTACCCAGTGTGAAAGGTGTGAGAGCTTATTCCCTCTGAGTAGGATCTGAAAGCAAGAAACATGCTGGTTCACGGAGA
>NW_015173468.1:2487-2742 GCF_001447785.1 Gekko japonicus | reverse complement strand
CTGGCCCTGCCCACCTCCTAAAACACTTGGCTGGTGTGAGGAAAGGGTGTGTCAGTAAGCACACCATGGCACGCACGGGTACCATGTTGGGGGGCCCTGAAGTGGGTGAAATGGACCCATTGGCCTTTCCCATACTATGATGCAAGATAACTTTGTTCCTTTATGGCGGAAAAAGATAGAAGATAAACTGGTCTCTTATGGTTTTTCAAAACAGTTTATACTGTCTTTGGGGCATGATCAGGCTAGACTAGTTTT
>NW_015173468.1:0-2382 GCF_001447785.1 Gekko japonicus | reverse complement strand
CTTACATCAAATATTTAGATATCAGCAATCATAGAAGAATTTTTACCCTATTAAGATACAACACCTTACCCTCAGCCATAATGGAGGCCAGATATACTAGATCATTGAGGAAAAGTTGTATATGTGGGATGGGACCTGAGGAAACATTGGACCAAAGTTCACTGTGAAAAAAAATGATTCTATTACAGTTAGAGTCCACCAACTTGCTTCTTCATTTATTCCTTTATTTCACATCATGCAGTGCTGCTGCTGCTTCCAACCCACTTCCAAACAACCGTATAATGCTGCTGCTTCCAAACCACTTCCAAACAACCATATAATGCTGCTGCTGCTTCCAAACCACAAACAACGGATTTCCTAGGTAAGTATTCCGTTTCCCCCAGTGCTTCGTCAGGTCGCTTTTTTCTACATGGAACCAATGCTGTTTGCCAGCAGATGCCAAAGGGAAACACAAGATTAACTCAGAGTAGGAGGCGCTGTTCTGCATACAAGGGGTGCCTTCTGTGGGGAAGCCGGGTTGTGGTGCCACCTCCGTAGCACCCACAAGTCCTAGCGGCGCTTCACGAAACACATCTGGGCATTGTATGGATGAAGGCACTGGTCCGCAGTTACATTTGGTGGCCCGGCATGGACAGCGAGGAATGTGTTAAGCTCTGTTAGACCTGCCAAGAGACCTGTCTGGAACCGCCCCGGGCACCATCTAGGCAGTGGGAGTCCACCCAACAACCATGGTCCTGGCTACACATAGACTTTGCAGGCCCCTTTCAGGGACAGATATTTTTCATCCTGGTGGACTCCTACATGAAATGGCTAGAGGTAGTCCCGGTCCCTTCCATTTCGTCCCAAGCAGCAATCCGTGCCCTCCAGAGAATCTTTTGTACCCACGGAATCCATGACACCATGGTGTCAGACAATGGAATGGCCTTCACCTCAGGTGAGTTCCATGACTTCATGGGCCATTACCTCATCAGGCACATACGGTCCGCACCCTTCCACCCCACCACCAATGGCCGGGCAGAGCAGATGGTGACGACCACCAAGGACATGCTGCGGCGGATCATCCAGGGAGATTGGGACCACAGGCTTGCAACCTTCCTCTTTGGCCAGTGGGTAACCCCATGCACCTCCACCAGCCGCAGCCCAACGGAACTCCTCATGGGGTAACACCCTCACCGCATGCCTAGAGTGGATGCACCCCAACCATGCAGCAGAGTATAATGCAGCCCCTGAGAATCGAGCGGCACCCTGGGGGTTCTTTCCAGGCTCTTTCCAGGTGACACTGTCTATGCCCAGAACTTCTCCAGCGGCCCCTCGTGGATCCCAGCCAAAGTCATCCGAGTCATTGGCCCCCTATCCTACGAAGTATCTACCAATGGCGGCCAGGTACTGAGGCGGCATATCAACCAACTCCACCACCGTCTCCTCCCCACCAAGCCGGGCCTGCCCTCAGCAAACCTGTACGAAGATGATGTGGAGTTGCCAGACGTGCTGGAGCTGGAAACCGGATGTGGGGTACCAGCACCCAGTGAGCAACCCGCAGCCAGCGAAACCACAGACGGATCGGTGAGTGCAACACCGGAGCAGGCACCAACGGACGGGTCCAAGATAGCGCCGACACAGCCACCACCCCCAAGCTCCACGGCTGTTGAGTCTGGACCAGAGCCAGTAGCCCTGACGGAACCATGTCGCTCAAACCGCAAGCGACACAGACCGACCTATCTAAGGGACTATGTGTGTTAGGATGTTCTGAACCTTGGGGGGAGGGGTGTTGTGTACTTAGCCTAACCTTAACAGACTCAGCTTGGGGTCACAGAACAATGGACTGCTAGGATCCTGGGATGGACCTATCACCCAGGAGTGCCTCTGTAAATAGCCTATTGTTGGGAGTGGGTGTGTGATGGGTGTGCCGTTAGATGGGCTTATAAGCAGGGCTCTGACCCTGCTAGAGTGTCTTTTAGTCTTGAGCTGTTATCCCAATAAAGCATGAGCTGATCACTAACGCGTGTCGAACCCAGTATATTACAAAACGCAAAGGAGAAAGCATTGACAGGCATCAACAAGCATTAAGAGAGATCACAATTAAAACAAATTAAAATGAGATTAAAATACAACTAGGTTGCGGGCTCTGGGTAGGAAAATTCCTGGAGATTTTGAGGGTGGGTCCTGGGGAGGGCAGGGTTTGGGGAGGGGGGAGGACCTAAGCAGAGTATAACTCCATACAGCTCACCCTCTAAAGCAGCCATTTTCTCCAGAGGAACTGATCTCTGTCATCTGGAGGTCAGTTGTAATAGAAGGCTGCTGAAGCAACCCGAGCTGCAGTGTTAGGAGAATCTAGCAACACATAAATATACATTGCAAAAACCTTATAACAAACTAATGTGT
>NW_015173467.1:0-2747 GCF_001447785.1 Gekko japonicus | reverse complement strand
TTTTTGATGTTCAGCTGTAATCCTGCTTTTCTGCTTCAACATTCATCACTAGTTGTTTTAAGTCTGCACTGTTTTCTGCCAATAATGTGGTGCCATCTGCATAGCTCAAATGGTTAATGTTCCTTTCACCAGTTTTCACTCTGCATCTAAATCTAATCCAGTTTTCCTTATATGTTCTGCGTATAGAGTGAACAGATGGGAGATAAAATACATCCCTGTCTGACACCTTTGCCAATTGGAAACCATTCTGATTCTGTCCTAACAGTAGCCTCATGTCCATCAAAGCGATCAGATGTTGTGACACATCCATTTCTTTTAAAACCAACCATAGGTTTTTGTGTTCCACACAGTCAAAAGCTTTGCTGAATCTATAAAACAATTATTTTCCTCTGAAACTCTCTCACACAATATGGTATCTAGTGCCTCTTCCTTTTTGGAATCCAGCTTGAACATCTGGCAGTTCTCATAGATGGCAACCGCCTATGTTGTAAGATTTTGAGCATGACTTTACTCATGGGAGGAATTACTGCTGTGGTCCAATAGTTGCTACAATCTTTGATTATCTGTGGAAGTCCTACCTCATAATTTGATAACATATAAAGAACCTGAGGGTGTTGATGTTTTTAATAGATGCATGGCAGGCAAAACGTACAGCTAGATCACAGTTCCTTGTTAATAGAACAAAGCTGCACATGATAAAATTCAACCTTTTAAGAGTTATCAATATTACAGAAGCACTCGGTAATGTGTATGTGTGTACACATATACACCAAATTATGATACACCATCTATCTCTATATAACGGTGTGTTAAGAGGAGCATCAGGAGAGGCCTTGACAGTTATGGTAATGGAAAATGGTCCAGGCTTCTTTGTGGCTAGGAAGAAGAGAGCAAGATGCTCTTTGCTGAATACAGAGCATCCTTGCCAGTTGGGAAGGATAATATGCCAGCCCTTTGATGTGTTAACACCTCTTGATTGGAGACTGCAGGTTTGGTGGGCTGGAGTCCCAAGGTTTAGCATCCAGATAGACTGATGACCCCAGAGCACACATTGGTAGGATCTGAGAAGGGGAGCTGTTACTTTGTTTGGGGCTCCTTCTAAGTTCCAGCTCTTGGGAGACTCCTTGTTGGGAAGTCTTTGGAGTGGGTGTCTTGCCATGAATAATGACAGAGGTGATGCTAAAGAGAGTTGCAGGTACAGCAAGGGTGTATTGCATCTTGCAACTATCCAAAACAGATGCAACCCAGATCACAAGTACTTTAGTTAGCACGTCTTTTTGTTTATTTTCCTTGGTGTACTGTCCTTTGCAATACCCTGAGTTTTTGCCTTGTAGAAATAAAGTTCTGTTTAACTTAAGAGAGTCAATCGGTGGGGGGGGCAAAACTGTGGCTAGTCTTGACTCACAACATGACAGAGACCACAACAAGTGTGTATACCTTGCCTGGACTTGGAATGCTGGGTAGGGCAGAGCCTCCCAGAAGCCCACACTGTGTTTATTTGGGAGAGCCAGGGAAGGAGGCACTGACAGCACTGTCACTGAGAAAGGAGCCAGACCCACAGCCACAGTGGCCCAAAGGAAGGCAGCAGTGGCCTCAACAGAGCACTCACCCAAGAACACCCTGACATGACTGCCAGTGATATCATTGACCAGTGATGGCTTGCCAGAGGTTGTGCCAGATGGGAATGGGCCTCATCGGGACACAGAAGAGCAGAGGGTGACAGCAGTATAAGGGAAGTAGGTAATGGGCCTGGCCAGCCTGAGAGCAATGCATAATGGAGAAGGCTGAGCCTGGGTGAGCTGGAGACATACATGAAGGGAGGTCTCATCCCAAACTGCAGGGCATCCAAGGGGAGAGCAGAGGAATGGCAGGACCTAGAGGGTCCAGGGTCCAGCTCCACCCTGTTTGTTACCTCCAAAGGTAGCAGAAGCAGGGCAGGGAGGTGGACCCTGAGGTTTGGTGTAGTGGTTAAGTGCATGGACTCTAATGTGGGAGAGCTGGGTTTGATTCCCCACTCCTCCACTTGAACCTGCTGGATGACCTTGAGCAAGCCATAGTTCTGTCAGAGATACCCTTGAAAGAGCAGTTTTTGAAAGAGCTCTCTCAGCCCTGCCTACCTCACAGAGTGCCTGTCGTGGGGAGGGGAAGGGAAAGGAGTTTGTAAGCTTCTCTGAGACTCTGAGTGAAGGGCGGGGTATAAATCCAATCTCCACTTCCTTTCCTTCTTATAAAAGGGGAGCTCCTGAATCAGGCCATTGGTGGAAAGGTTGGGCTGAACCCTTGGAGAGAGAAAAAGAGGGAGGGAAACCTGGGAAGGAAGAGGAACTTGATGATGGGGCCTCCTCTCCTTCCCATTCTGAGGCATGAGGGGAGTCTATCTGACCCCAGCCAGGATGGGAGGAGCCTCACTCTGCTTATAAGATGGACACAAGGGAGAAGAGAGGGAGCAGGAGAAGATGACAAAGAAAAAAGGAGACTCCTCCATACCTTGAAAATCAAATGTGTGTGCGTATCAATTGAAATTTAAATGCAAATTGGGCTTTTTGTGGGCTGAACTTGCATGGCTTTTCAGATTTAGGAGATGGAGTCTATGGGAATACCAAGGATGATGAGGGAAGGGCTAATGGCATGCAAGACATCAATTATGATACCCTAGAGAAGTGCATCTATTTTCCCACAGTGAACCTGTTCAATTTTAAGACTTTTGCATTTTTTGTTATCCCAGTTGCCCGTACCACTTAAAACTA
>NW_015173466.1:0-2811 GCF_001447785.1 Gekko japonicus | reverse complement strand
TGACTCACGAAAGCTCCTCGCCTGCCCCACAAGTTCTATGAGTCTTCTCTGAGGTGCTCCTGGCCCCTTGGTCTTAGTTGTGAATACAGAATATCAGACCTACTAGAGACGGAAACCACCAAATGCATCGGGAAACCGCCTCATTCCCCGACAAAGGGTTGGGGGGGGGAGCAGGGCCGGCCCCAGCTTATTTTGCACCCTAGGCGAGAGGATCCCTTCTGGCGCCCCCACCCTCCCTGTGCGCCCACCAGAGGGGACCGGGTAACCCTAAAACCACTGGTGTCAATGGGATTTGAAAGGTTTTACTCTGTTTAGGACTGCATGGTAAATCACCATTTCAGGTTGAAATTATGAGGAATATATTTTATGGCAGTTGTTCAGTATCTGAGATGTGTACCGGTTCAGGTTTTCAGTTATCCCACATCCACCATACCACAACCAGCTTTAAAGGAGGGGAGAAAAAGAAACGGGAGGGGGAGAGAATACGATAAAACTTTCAAAATTATGACTGGTAAAAAATGACTAGAAAAAAATCAAGCAAATGCTGGAAATACTAATATTCAGAATCATCAAAGAAAATTAACTGCTGGTAAGGTTTAAAATGCCCCTCTCCCAACAGCAAGATATATGCCAGAGAAGAGAAGCTTGCTGGGCGATCTTAGGGCCAGTCACATGATCTCAGCAGCGTAACCCACCTCTCAAAGGATAAAATGGAGACGGGGAGAGTACTGTATGCCACCTTGGGTCCACATTAGAAAGAAAAGTGGGGTATAAATGCAGTAATAAATAAATTACTTTTATCATACAGTATAGAATTATTCTGTGAAATCCCAGTGTGATAAAAGGTCTGTAAAGAATACTTGGGAAGAGTGGTGGATTAGTGCAGTTGCCTTCAAAAGTCAGAAGTACAATCTCCATGTAGCAGGTGCCGGGGACTAATAATAAAGGGCTGCATACTGCTGTCATAATTGTATATTTTCTTGTGGTATGCGGCCAATTACTGACAGTACAGATGAGATGATCCTGAGCTACATGAACCATCATTCTTATCATAGCGGTTATGTTCTTGTGAGACAATAATCACATTCCAATATTCATTTACATGACAGAAATACATAAACCTGTGAATTTTTCCTCTTTTACCTAAGAAGATAAATTCAATGCAGTTTGGGAGGGCAAGTTGACAGAAGGAAGAATGTAAAGCTACAGTTTTTCACAGATCTACATTAAGCCTGAAGTTTTACATATTTGGAAACCATTTAAGTAATAACTTTAAAAACATTAAAACAGTAAAAACATGAATAATCTTCAGAATTCTGAGATTCAAAAAACTGAGATCAAAAGATATATGGCAGCGCAGCAGCAGTTTTAAGTCAACCTCAAAGTAAGTAATTTGGTCATACATGTCAAAGAGCTGTCAGTGTGACACAACAGATCCACTTTTCTAAGGTCCCAAGTTTATAAACCTTTGTGTTCTAGTAGTTTATGTAAATGAAGCTACTGATACCAAGTGTTTATACGAAAAAGGGCCCAACAGCTTACACTACAATTGTACCTCATTTAGATATGTATTGTTTTGCTTTTGATTCAATCCTAAGAGCAGTGATTGGAAGTTATATTACTGTCTGCCACAGGATTGCCTTGTGCATAGCACTACTCAATAAAAGACCGGAATGATCTGTAGATAGGCTGTTCAAGCTGGAAGGAGTAGCTTTACTTCTGTTCTGATCTGCATACCTTATTTGAAATCAGGTAACACTGTGTTCTACATAACCAGCAAAAAAAAAGTTCTACATCTTTTAAACAGAATGCCAAGCTCTTTAAAAATATATGGAGACAGCTGCTGAATAAATACTGGAAAGCAGTGGCTGGTTAAGGAGCAACTAAATATTGTGGACACTAAGCCGGTGTCTGGACAGAGTTCCATGAGCTTAGCTTACATAGCAGAAAAAAGTGGAACATAAGTATCATTACAAGTGTCAACTATATTATAACACAGGGTAGTCATACAGATAAGTTTTTTAAAAAGCCAATAAGAAGTGTTACTAAGCTCAGGACCAATAATAGCATTAGACTGGGACCGATTTAAAGTGTTACTAAGTCATGCTGCTGTTTATCAAACGAAGGCAGTTTCAGAAGTCTATCTGGCAAACTATAAACTGTTACTCTCCTTAAGTAGATAACTGGAGGATTTACTTACATTCCAAAGTATTCTCCCCAAGCAAATACCTGTAACCATACAGAGAACTATTTCTTCCTCTACACCATTCAAGACCCAAGGCTAATAATATACACACTTACGGCAAGGATAACTTAAAAATGTTACACATAAAGTTTGTTAGGTTTTAGATTAGTTATGTGCCTGTTACTCCTCGCAGTTACTGAGTCCTTCATTCAGAAAGGTGCTCTGTGACCTGCACTGGCTGTCGATAGAATTTTGAGTCTGCTTCAAGGTACTGATACTTGCCTTTAAGGCCTTGAGTGGCCAGGGACCAGCATACTTACGGGACTTCTTCTCCCTCCCCATATGTGCCCTGCCAAGCCTTGCACTCATTAGACCGATATTTACTGGTGATTCCCAGCCCAAAAGACGTCCGTCTGGCCTTTTCAGCCCTGGGCCCAACCTGGGGAATGAGCCCCCACTAGAGATTGGGGCCCTGAGGGACCTTTCACAGTTCCACGGGGCCTGCAAGACTGGGCTCTTCCACCAGACTTTTGGGTGAGGCAGCGGACGTCAAATATAATCTGGCTCCTCCTGTTACCATCTGTATTATGGTCGTCGATTTTCGAAGACTCAGAATGATAGCCACC
>NW_015173465.1:0-2775 GCF_001447785.1 Gekko japonicus | reverse complement strand
CGCGACAAAACATTGTGGCAAGTGCACATTCCCTTCAGTGAATAGAAATGGTATCTTTTTACATGTTTAATTGATTGTTACCAGTTGGGGACCTGTGAGGAGCGATGGGGGAGGATAAGAATTTGGGAAGTTCCCTCCTCCTGATTAAAATCTCCCTTTCAAGACCCTGTCGGCTCCTACAGGCCTGAGCAAAGACCTTTCCCTCACTCACCTCCTTGCTTCTGCTTCCCCTCTCCAACAGACTCTCCGCTGCTACGGTGGCCAAAGGGCCTAGCTCCCTCCCAGTCCCAGAATTAGAACTGATCTCTGGAAGATGAGGATCCTCCATTCCCCAGGAGGAAATGGCTGCTTTGGAGGGAGGAATCTGTGGAACGACAACCTTCGGCAGTCTCTCCCCTCCCGAAAATCTGTTCTCCCCTAGCTTCACCTCCAACTCTCCAGGAACTTCTGAGCCAGGAGCTGGCAGCCCCAGTCTGTCCCTAAACTTTGGAGGGCAAGGAGCATGCCCAGTCCTCATCCTTTTCCTTCTCAATGTGCCCAATGTTCCGGGACAGCCAGTTTGGTGTCGTGGTTAAGTGCGCGGACTCTAATCTGGGAGAGCCGGGTTTGATTCCCCCACTCCTCCACTTGCACCTGCTGGATGACCTTGGGCAAGCCGTAGTTCTGGCACAGCTGTCCTTGAAAAAGAGCCATTTCTGTCAAGAGCTCTCTCAGCCCCACCCACCTCACAGGGTGCCTTTCTGTTGTGGGGAGGGGAAGGGAAAGGAGTTTGTAAACCGCTCTGAGACTCCCTTGGGTAGTGAAGGGCCATGGGGTATAAATCCAATCTCCTCTTCTTCTTCTTCTTCTTCTTCTTCTTCTTCTTCTTCTTCTTCTTCTTCTTCTTCTTCTTCTTCTTCTTCTTCTTCTTCTTCTTCTTCTTCTTCTTCTTCTTCCCAATCTTTTTCTGCATGTTTGGGGATCTCCCCAGCCAAGCAGAAACCCTGAAATTTTCTATGGGCCCTTTTCAGTGCCTTGTGTTGGGCCCTCAGCGAACAACTTTGTTAACAGAGGGAACAAGCCTGGGAACTCGCAAGAAGTCCTAAGGGAAGGGGAATGAATTACACGGGAATGGCTCAACCCCCCCCCCCCCAATACCTCTCCACTAAGCTCTCAGGGGCTTGAGTGGGGCAATTCTTTTCTCTGCTAATTTTGTCCTTAATCCTCTCTCAGTCCCCTGGGTGCCTAAATACACACTAGAAGGGCCTCGTGTCACCCCTCAAGGTGTTGCCAACCTCCAGGTGGTCTCCCGGAATCACAACGGGTCCCTAAGGGGATCAGTTTTCCTGAAGAAAATGACTGCTTTGGAGGTTGGATTCCATGGCATTCTATCCTGTGGAAGTCCCTCCTTCCTCCAAAGGCTGCCCTCCCCAGGGTCCACCCCCAAAATTTCCAGCAATTCCCCAGCCTGGAGCTGGTAACCCTACCTCGTGTATCTGCCCTGGTCCTGTTGACCCAACATGATCTGGGAGTTCCACGTTCAGAACTGTCATGAGGCATCTTCTGACCCAATCCAGACCAGGACCATGAGGCAGGGGGAGCCGGAGCCCCTCCCCAAGCCTTCCCCCCCAACAGAAAAGGCCCCAGGGAGCTGCTGTTGACCCTGATGAGGACTCTTATGTGAGGAGAAGGAGAAGAGGAGGAGGAGACTGGATTTATACTCCACTGTTTACTACCCAAAGGAGTTCCAGAGGACCTTACAATCTCCTTTCCCTTCCTCCACACAACAGACACCCTGTGAGGTCAGTGTTCCCTCTAAGCTGAGTTAGCGTGAGCTAGCTCACAGTTTTGTAGCCTCCGGCTCACACATTTTTGTCTTAGCTCAGGACGGACGGCTCCAGAGCAAGCTAATTTATACAAGTAGCTGAATTGCTTGCTCACAACTTTAATGCCAGCAGCTCACAAAGTAGAATTTTTGCTCACAAGACTCCACAGCTTAGAGGGAACATTGCCTGTGAGGTCGGTGGGGCTGAGAGAGCAGCTCTGAGAGAACGTGTGACTGGCCTAAGGCCATGCTAGCAGCTGCGTGCGGAGGGGTGGGGGAATTGAGCCCGGTCCTCCCAGGTTAGAGTCCACACTCCTAACCACGACAGTGAACTGGCTCTCGTGTGTATTGGTGGATTACATCTAAAGACCCCCAGTGGGCCAAGGATTGGCTCCTCCATTTCTGGTCAGGAAAGTGGAGTGTTGGGAAAGGTGTCAGCTCCCTCACTGTCCTGATCTGAACCGGCCCCAAGATGCCTAGGAGTTAAGCTCAGAACTCATGGGCACATCGGTCGACACAACAAGAGCAGGCAGAGCCGTGGGGAACATGAGAACTTTGCGATGCGTGACGAGGCCCGGATGCATTGCTCTCGAAATCCTTTCCTTCCGGGAGCAGGCTGGGCTCTGTTCTCGTCAGGTCGTCATCATGGGGGTGGGAAGTTATTGTTTTTTCTTTCGATTAATTTACAAAGCCGTCCCCCCACCCACCCCCAATCCGAGGAGGCTCCCTGAGTCTTGCCGGGGCGTGGTCTGGCTCCACTGCTCTGGCAACAGGCACAAGACGACACCCACTTGTACTCTTTGAGACCATCATGATGGTCGCGTGCCTTCAGCTGCCTGTCACCCTTACTTATGCATGCCAGTACTTTAGGCAAGGCCTCCAGTTCAAGACATAGACATTTGGAGCACATAAGCAGCAGCTGTTGTTGTTTTTTTTTAATTGTTCCAAGAGGGGCAGGAAGGACCCAGTCC
>NW_015173464.1:0-2910 GCF_001447785.1 Gekko japonicus | reverse complement strand
TTCAAAAGGGGCAGTAGAATGAATGAATGTGAAGTTCTATGGAACATCATAATTCATGGAGTGGAGGGATCCTAAAAATCTGATTTTCATCCCTTGCTGGAAAGGGTCCATTGTTATGGTCGAACCAATGTACAGATATTTTTTAAAAAACCAAGACTCTTCTAGTTCACGATATGGTAGTGAATTGTTTTCGGAAAGCCATGGGAATGTGGCGTTGCAGGAGAAAATGTCTAGTGTTCTTCTTGAACCCCGCCAACAAAATACACCCACAATGCAGAGAAGTCCAAATCCTCTGTGCACTGGATACTGGGGCTAAGGAGGTGGGGGCGGATTGCTCTAGGCCGTTCAGGGGAGCTTACCAAGTGAATTTAGGGGTCTTAGGTGCTATCAAATGTTGGGAGAAAGTGGTGTAGCGTTACCTTGTGAGAATGCTCTTGCATCCCTATGCTCACATACACAAATGCACACACAAGTGGAGCGCACCGCATCAACAGTTGCTCTCCTTCCTTTCCAAGGTCAGTCCTGGGCGTAGTACGACATTCCCTTGCCTCGCCCGTCTTCATCCTGACGTTGTGAACCAGCATCGTCATCCTCCTCATCCTCCATAGAGACAGACAAGTTCAGAAAGGTACGGAAGCAACAGGGCAAGACATGGACGGTGCATCCTGGAGGACTTGAGAGACTCAGAAATGCACAGTGATGGGCCTGGTCTCTTCAGTGCTGCTGGCTGCTATGAGATCCTGCCTAGACCTCCACGGAATTTGTTCTCCCTCTGAGCGATGGGACACTCTCCTCTCCTTTCCCAGAACATTTTTTATTCTGTTTCAAGTTTGGAGGTGATGCAGCACAGAGACAGCATCTCCTCCTCAAAGTCCCTTTGCTACAATGCTACAAAAAGGTGACATTGTGTGGGTTGTGATGTCAATTCTGGGCGCTATGACACTGCACCCCACTGAGGGCCCTGTCCTCCCGGGGCTCCATCCCCAGGTCTCCTGGAGTTTCCCTGCCTACGATCCGGCAACCCTACCCCCCATCTCCCCCCATGGCCGGGGGTGACCTGGCAACCCTGTGGGGTCAACCGCAGTATGTCAGGGAGTGAGGTCATACACAACTCTCATAGGAATTCTTCAACATTTCTGGCACTGGCAGATGCTCTGTTGAACACGATGCCTTTTAACACAGAGCTGCAGTGGCGGCTACTGCTGAAGCCCGTCTTCCAAAGTCTGCACAACCAATCAGGAGCCCTACTCGGCAAAATCCCCACCTGGCCCCTCCCACTTTCTAAGCAGGCACCGAGGTACCCACGGGCACCACGCTGGGGATCCCTGCTGTTGCTTACAGCATTGAATTAGAAAAGGCAAAAGATACCCCAAAGAGAGGACTGGTGAGCTAAAACCAGTTCCTTGAAGTCCCTGTAAAGATAGACAATGCAATCACAACTGCTGTGTTGACAAGAAACTTTATTCAGAATACACAGATCTTTGACTGAGTTTCATGGTGCTCTTCAAAGCCTCATCAACTGTTCTGATTTGTGACGAAACTTTTCTTTCCAGCTACTAATCCATGACAAAGTTTACGTTTCCCTGGAAACAGAAGAGAGAGGTGGAGTCACTGGAACTTTCACAGTCAGACAGAGATGACATCCCTTGCAGAGCCTGTTTGAAAGAAGCCCGATCAAGAGCGTAATTGTGGGAGAAGAGACCTGGCTTGAATCTCTCCTCTGCCGTCAGAGTTCAGGCTTGGGGAGGCAGCCCTTGGTCAGAGAAAGGAAGACTTGGCTCAGTGGACCAGTGGGCTTGTAGGCCGCTCCCTCTCCTGATGCCCCAGAGGAAGCAGGGATGCCACTGAAGATAGCACGTAGGGCTTGGACCAGGTGGACCTTCAGAGACATCATTTCTGGACACGCAAGGGGGTAGCAGAGGAGAGAGCTACTATGAATATCCCCTCACTGGCAACTGGAATTCGCTAGAAATCTGCTTTCCATGGAGGTAGGTCAAGATGGGTCTCCTTGGCAGTCTGTCTGTAGCAGTAGAAAGGAGCCAGAGTCCAGCAGCGCCTGAAAAACTAACAAAATTGTGGCAGGGGAGGAGCTTTTGTGAGTCACGGCTCACTTCTTCACGAAAGCTCCTCCCCTGCCACAGATCTTCTTAAGTCTTTGAGGTGCTGCTGGACTCGCTCTTTTCAACTGAAGCTACTGCACTAGGAAAAGTCACATCTGGGTCTATATGCCAGATTTTCAGGTTCCAGCACAGTTAATATCCTTTAATGTTTTTGCTGTTCATCCCTTGTGATCCTGTTAATGTTAATAAAACCAGCTTGACGTATTAGACCGGTTTCTACCCAAGCTTCAAAACAGTATCCTGATGACCTTCGACAAAGACAAGAGAAATCACCCCCCAAAAAGGAAGAAATGCCCACCTTCCAGCTAACCGTCAACCAAATTCCTGTGTTTTGATGAAGATGGAATTTCTGATCTGATATACCCCATCGACTGGTACACATGGTGAGAAGCATGGCAGAGTGTCCCTATTAAATTCAACAATGCCTGTATTTAAAGGATACACTGAGGGACTATGGGGCTGTTCCAGTTAGCAGAGCAGAGAATTCCCTTGAAGGCATGGAGCGTAATCTTGGGCAGATCTTCTTTGTGAGCAGTAAGGATCGACTCAATTAAGGAAGCCACAAAGGCCCTCAGTTTGCAGGACCTGAACAAGGCTGTTAATGAGATTAGAGGACGTTTTGGAGGTCATTCATTCATAGGGTCTCCACTGACAGCACTTAACACACATGCACAAAAGCTATCGGGGAAAGATGTAGATATATGGAACATAGGAAGGAACGAAAGGGTAAAACAGGAATGAGGAGGAAAGGACTTACACCTTGACTACACCTTCTTTCTTCTACCAAGTA
>NW_015173463.1:1977-2983 GCF_001447785.1 Gekko japonicus | reverse complement strand
TAATGTCAAAGTTCTCAAAGGGTCAAAGACCCTTTCCCTATAGAATCTCATATTAAGCCCCCTTCAAAGCTTTCCGATCACTACTTTGAGTTTGCGAGAGATGAAATTGGTGTGTGGGGGAAGTACACAGTTTTTTAACAGATATGCTGACTACTACATGATCCATTTAAAGTACAACTGTCATTTGAGTAGTGTCTGATCAAGGAACAGAATGTCTGAACCTAATTCTGTACTTTACTTGTTTCAAGTCAGATTAAACAAGAGATTAGTAATAAAGTGTTTATTAATTAAAATATTTATATTCCACATTTTAATTATTGCTAGGGTGGCTTCAGATTATAATTAAAATTATTAACATTTAAAATCAACATACTAAAATCCCAAATAATCCCCTTTCCCCTCAAGAGATATCTGCAGTTATAGCCCATTGAAAGTTTTGGAAAATGAAAAGGCCTTGTAGCACCTCCTAACAGTTTCTAATGACAGTGCCATCATTACCTCCTCCTCTACAAGGTAGAAGCAACAAAGGAAAAGGCACAGGCTTTGGCGGATGTCAGGTGGACAGCCTTAAGTGGGGGAACCATCAGTAGGTGGCAGCCTGAGGACCACAGTTAATGCAGCAGTATATGGGAGGAGATGATTTTCTTCTAGATATGTGGGCCCTAGACTGTAAAGGACTTTTAACTAAGGTTGTAGAATTTTAAGGTCAAGAGGGTAAGTTCTGTCTCACAGTGTCACCTCTGTACTGGGGTCGTTTTCTAGAAAAAGAACTAGGTGAGCTCATTAGCATAGCTCATTAGCATATGCCACACCCCCTGACATCACCGGAAGTGTGTCCTAAGGCCACACCCCCTGACATCACCGGAAGTGTGTCATAAGCACTCAGAACCGGTGGTGGACCTGCAAGGCCGGCATATATATTAAATGGTGTTCACACAACTGAACAGAATCAAATTCCTTATAGCAACCAGCTTGTAAATGAGAATTTCCTTAATACTATTGTCTT
>NW_015173463.1:0-1088 GCF_001447785.1 Gekko japonicus | reverse complement strand
CCCCCCGACTGACTCCCTGTTGGCGAGTAACCTGCCCGGGCCCGGCTGAAGGGCTTTCCCCCCTCCCATTGCAGATCTGCAGCCCTCCTGAGTCTCATTGGCCGGAGAAAGAGCAGAGTGCCTCCCCTCCTTGCTCGGCCTCTCCAGCAACGCGGCTGGCTCTGTTCAGAAGAGGAGAGAGTGGATTCATACTCCCCCCCCACCCTCCAGAGCGACTGACAAACCCTTTTCCCTTCCCCGCCCTGCGGCAGACAGACACCCCCTGAGAGGGAGGCAGGGATGAGAGAGCTCTTTCCAGGACTGCTCTTTAGAGAACAGCTCCGACAGAACTGTGGCTTGCCCAGGGTCTTCCAGCGGCTGCGAGGGGAGGAGTGGGGACTCATCAAACCGGTTCTCCCAGATCGGAGTCCGCGCGCACTTCACCACAGCACCAGACTGGTTCGGTTCTTTGAGTCCTGCAGATCCCACCCCCGGGCAGCGCCACCCCTGTGCAGAGTTCCTCACCAGAGCCGCCCCATCCAGCCTACGCGAGACAGACATTTCAAAACTATTTGTGGCATTTCTGAGCTGTTTAATGTGCAAACTCCCTAACCTCCCAACCCACCAAAAAAGGACACGGCGGCAGCATTTCTCTCCCCCAGCAGAACTGAAACGCTGATCTCCCCCCCATGACTTGCTTGCGAGTAGACCTGCCCAGAGTCCAGATCGGAAGCCCCTTCCCCTCGTCCTTCTGGCCATGAAGGCCAAGAACAAAGAGCCCCACCCCTGGAAAGGACGTTTTCCTTTGTCCCCCGCCCCTCACTCCCCCTTGCTAGCCATCTCCCACGAAGAAGGCGGCTCGTTCCCTTGAACCCATTCTGCGCTGCAGATTTACACACCCCCACATCCACTCCCCACCCCGGCAGCACGGCCCCATGCTGGAAGCAGGGGGTGGGGCTTCGTCGTGTGCCCCGCCCCCACACCTCACCCGGGGAAACGGCGATCTCCCGTGATTCCCCCGAATCGACCTCTGCCTCTGTACCTCACCTTTCTGCCATGCAGGGGGGTGCTGCCTTCCTAGCTCCCCATGGGGAAACCAGGAGGGCAGG
>NW_015173462.1:1000-3017 GCF_001447785.1 Gekko japonicus | reverse complement strand
AAGAGCCCTGCTGGATCAGATCAGTGTCCACCCAGTCCTGCATCCTGTCTCACACAGCGGCCAACCAGTTCCTCTGGAGGGCCAGCAACAGGACATCGATGCCTCCTGGCTCTGGGATCCAGAGGTTTAGTGCTTCTGAATGTGGAGGTTCCCCTCAGTCACCATGGCAAGTAGCCACTGATAGACCTCTCCTCCATGAATTTATCCTAGGACCCCTAGTGAGTACACTGAAATAAGCCATCTTGAAAAACTACCTTCAGCACTTTATGAAACCGTATTAATAATGGAATTGTTTTATATGATTTTATGTTGTTTTAACTGTATTTCTGTACTGACTGTGAGCCGCCCTGAGCCTGCGTTGCAGGGAGGGCGGGGTACAAATGTGATTAATTGATTGATTAATTAATTAATTAATTAAAGCTGTTTATTCCCATGGCCATTGCTACATCCCCTGGCAGCGAATTCCATATGTTAATCACTCCCTGTGTAAAGAAATAAATATGAAAGCTTGATATGTTCATGTTTCCTGCTGGAAAGGTTTCCATTTAATAAGACAGTGATCAGTTAGGTCTATTGCGCCCAAGTATCAAGGAGTGGTTCTCCTAGAGATAGGACACGATGTAATTGATCAGGCCCAGTCCAACTTACCCAGAACCATGACTGGATCTATGGTTTTCATTTATCACACCGTGTCTCTTTGAAACGTCAGATCTTTAAATGTCTGCAGAACTTCATTTTGCCTCAAGTCTCAAGACAATTGGATGGGGGGGGGATCTTTCTCAGCTTCCACAGGTAACAGAATCTGACAAAGAACGAATGCTCCCCTTTATTTATTTTTTAAAACCCATTCTATTTTTTTTTAACCTTTGGAGAACAAAAAGCATGGGAAACGAGCTGTAAAACCAACAAGGAAACATCAGTCATCATTGAGTGTCATCAAAAGGTTCACACTGGGAGAAGATCTTCATCAGCAGGAGGACTGAGAGAACGAGGAGAAGTGAAGATTATGGAAGGGCCCGTTTGGCTTGTCGACATTCGACCCTTGTAAAGGTGGTATCGGACCCTCCAAAGGTCAACCTGCCCGTTTGGAAACTGGCACATATTGCCTCTGTACTGCAGCCCTTGAAGGTGGTCTGGGTGGCAACGTCTACTGGATCTGGGAAGCAAATGTGGGCGATCAGGGGAGCCAGCAGTTCTCACGGATGTCTCCTGAACACACCCACCCACCGAATCAATGGGCTGGATCCACACTACAGTAACAGTTCCCACCGGTTCCCTTTCCTTCCTGCAGATCCCCCTTCATGTCATGTTTGGGGTCCCCTAACCCTCCAGAACAGCATTTTTTTGAGATTAGTGGACAGCAATGGGAGTGGGGGAAACAGGGAAATTCCATTTTGGTAATGCACAATTTAGTCTGGATCCAACCCTTACACATCCTAGCTTTTTATTAATATGCTCAAGAGGGAGGACAAAACCAAAATTGCAGAAAACATTGGAAACAAAACTCATGTATATTCCCACCATTAGCATTTGTGCATAGATTGGTAGATTGCAAGAGACATCTCATGGGGGAATCTATGCACAGAGACCCACTGCATCCTCCATGGGATCCCTGTCTGCCAAGCACAGCTTGTCATTTGCCCTTTGGCAGCAGACAATCCAGTTCCCATACCCTCAATTCCCTGTCCTCAGTCCTTTGAGAAGTGGGAGGAAAAGTGGGGGGGATGGCATCAATGGAGACACTCTAGGAATACTCCTCCAGGAATATCTCTATGGTCTTTACCATAGATAGGAGGGTGAATACCTAGACTGTCACTCAGAAGTGATGTCGCTTCATCCTGAAACCCCAGCCTCCCCAGTCACTGACCTCCAAACACCCAGCATTCGCCAGCTCAGGACTGAGAACCCCACTTTCAAGGCCTGCCTGTTGCCTGAGAGAATTGACTTAGTTTTGTCTTATAATAAACAAATCCTCAAGTTCAATACTCGATTGTTCCCCACTTGAGTGGGTGGTCAA
>NW_015173462.1:0-856 GCF_001447785.1 Gekko japonicus | reverse complement strand
GGGAGGTATTTGTGAATTTCCTGCATTGTGCAGGGGTTGGACTGGATGACCCTGGAGGTCCCTTCCAACTCTACGATTCTATGATTCTACATCAGTTAATAATGTTAAAAATACAACCCATGAAATTAAAACAGTATTAAATAACCACTGAGCGGCTGAAAAATATCCATAAAGCAGTCCTCAGGCTAGACACAAGCACTAAAGAGAGCTAAAAAGATAAAACCTTTTGGTTAAAAACCTAGTTAAAAGCCTGTCCCCTAAAAGAGAGTAATATTGACTTCTAAAGGAGAGTCTCAGAGCGGCTTACCATATCCTTTCCCTTCCTCTCCACATAACAGACGTCCTGTGAGGTAGTGGGGCTGAGAGAGCTCTCCCGAGAACTGCCCTTGACAGAACAGCTCTGAAAGAACTTATGACTGACTCAAGGTCTCACCAGCAGCTGCATGTGGAGGAGTGGGGAATCAAACCCGGTTCTCCTAGGACGGTTACAAGTCCATGCTCCTAACCACTACACCAAACTGGCTCTCGAAGAAGCAACGTCCTCCTATCTGGTTGGTGCTAGTAGTTCTAGTCCACACTCTCAGCCAAACTGGCTATCCAAGTGGCTTCCAGTATTCATCATTGAAACAAATATTGCTCAATAAAAGCAGTAGTTCAATTTGGAGGGAGAAAGAGAAGGGGGACAAGTAGGGGGAAAGCAGCTTGTGAAAAGGCCTGAGAAGAGAGAGAATACTTCCCCTGGCACTGCAAGCTTAGCATGCTCAGTGTCAGGCCCAGGGTTGTGGGGAGGGAGAGCTAGAAGGCGATGATAAAGGACCAGAGACTCTTGCAGACAATCATAATGGACAGGGAGGCC
>NW_015173461.1:0-2827 GCF_001447785.1 Gekko japonicus | reverse complement strand
GATGTCCCTCTCTGCAAAATCACTCTGCTTGGCCTGACCTGTAAAAGTCCAGGGGTCATTTCCTGCGGGAGCGCACAGGAGCGGAGCTCCAGCAGTAAGGAGCCCAGGGGGCGGGCACATGCAACAAGCCCTGCCCCTGCTCCCAGCAGCTCGTAGTTGGGCTACGAGGAGCATGGAGCAGCCAGGTAAATTGCAGAGCCCCCCCCCGGCCCGCCTTCAGGTACAAGCTCTCCCTCCCCTGTGAGGGCACATCTGCACGCCCCCCCCCCAAATAGCTAGCAATCCAAAACAGTCCAGTGGAACCTGAGCGGTGGGTGTTGCCTTCTGACACACTTCCGGTGATGTCAGGGTGTGTGGCCTATGCAAATAAGTTATGCTAATGAGTTATGCTAATGAGCTCCTGCACCTCCTTTTCTAAGAAATGACCCCTGGAAAAGTCCTTCCCCTTCCAGAACGATGCAATTTGACTGCAGGGTGAACCGCCTAGATCTCTGGCCGTGAATCTGAAGGGTTTGTTTGTTTTGTTTTGTTTGTTTGTTTGTTTTAGCGCTGCTGGTATTGTTCATATTCTGGCTAAACTCAATTCAGTCTGGGACTGACTCAGACTTAAAGGCATAATCTTCCAGGCAAGCGCCTGAACCTTTTCGTTCAGAGATCCAAGAGCAGTGGGAAATGGTCGCAGGGAGGGGACTGGGAAAGAGAACAGGATGACCAGACAGCCCGCTGCCTTAACTTCCTCTTTCAACACGGGCCCCTGCCAACGTTCCCTCTAAGCTGAGTTAGTGTGAGCCAGCTCACAGTTTTTTAGCCTCCGGCTCACACATTTTTGTCTTCACTCAGGAAGGGATGGCTCCAGGGCAAACTAATTTATTCTGTAGCCAAATCGCTTGCTCACCACTTTAATGCCATTAGTTCACAAAGCAGAATTTTTGCTCACGAGACTCCACAGCTTAGAGGGAACACTGGCCCCTGCGCATCCTCGGTGGTGCCACGCTGACAGGCTTGCTGCCCCCACTCAGCCTCTGAGTGAGAGGGAGGGTTGTCTATTCCACGTTGGGAAATTCCTGAAGCTCTGGGACAGAACCTGGGGGAGGGGCGGAGCTCCACAGGGATGTGATGTCATAGAGCCCGCCCTCCAAAGCTGCCATTTTCTCCAGGGGAACTCATCTCTGTGGTCTGGAGAACAGTTTTATTTATTTGTTATTTCGATGTGTATCCCGCCCTTCCCGCAAGAGGTTCACAGCAATAAATGCAATACAATCTTACAATCATCCAAACAGATGTGATTCTGGGAGATCTCCAGGCTCCACCTGGAGACTGGCAACCCTACCCCTCAGGCCTTTTCTCTGCCGTCACTTCAGGGGAATGGCTTTCTGTAGTCTGGCGTTGTAATTCTGGGAGGACGCCGAGTCCCACCTGGAAGCTGGCAACCTAGCAAGTGGATATCTGATTTATTTATTTTTTAGTCATCTTTCAAACATGTCCATACTGGGGGGGGGAATACCACTCCGTGAATTAATCTTGTTATAACAGCTGTATTCACTTTCACCTGAGAGCCAGTTTGGTGTAGTGGTTAGGAGCGCGGATTCTAACTGGGGAGAACTGGGATTGATTCCCCACTCCTCCACATGCAGCTGCTGGTGTGACCTTGGGTCAGTCACAAGTTCTTTCAGAGCTGTTCTCTCAAGGGCAGTCCTCGAAAGAGCTCTCTCAGCCCTACCTACCTCACAGGGTGTCTGTTGTGGGGAGGGGATGGGAAAGGAGATTGTAAACTGCTCTGAGACTCCTTTGGGTAGTGAAGGGCAGGGTATAAATCCAATCTCTTCTTCTTCAGTGTCCATTTTTAATTTTTCCCCATCTTTCTAGAAACATGCCTAATCACTCCGTACTGAAAAAAAAATAAAACCCTCTGTGAGTTACTCTTGTTCTAACAGCTGTATTCATTTTGCCCACCCTTCAGTGTCCATTTCCCGTCCCTGTACAGGTCACATCACAGGCAGATGCCTTTTTACCCAACATGGCTTACCCCAGTGAGGCAATAACAGTTTGTTGACTGCCTGATCGTGCTGCCTACGCTAGGGGGCCTTGGATCCAGAAGGATGCAGTGTTTGGGAAACTGCCAGGAGTCCAAGACAAGAGTCTAAGAATCTTTGTGCGTGTGATTGTGTCCTGAGACATCTCCACTTTCTCGAAACAAAACAAACGCAGCGATAGCCGCAATGAAATTTCCCTCCCAAATATTCCTCCGAGCCCCGAAACACTTTGCAGCATTTTTTTTTTGCAGACCTCAGAGGATCCAAAGACGGGATTTGCAGCAATGAGGACGTCCACCCCTCAAACCTTTCCCTCGCACGGCTCCTCCCTTCATTCTACACGATTCCCAGGTGATTGCACAGCTCACAAACTTACCTGCAGTGAAGAGAGCAGAGAGGAGGCAGAAGAGAACGAACCCAGGCATGGTGTTTGGGGAACAGGTGCCCATGATGGAGCCAGCTCCTTGGATGCATCGGGTTTCGTGAGGGAGCGCGGCTGTCTCAGGAAGGCTACTGAGGGTGGTGGGAGTGGTCGGAATGGGGAGAGATGTGGCAAGCCAGTCCTGCACGGCTAGGTAACACTCTTGCACAAGGCGAGTGGGGAAAGCGACCAGGCGCTCTGCAGAGATCGAGATTTCACTAACAGGTCAGGTCGGCTGAACACTGCTTGGCGCCTGAGCCAGCCAAGGACTGACACTGAGAAAATAATCCGCCCTTCCCTTTCACCAGGTATTGTTGCAAGCAAGGCATGCCCCGGAGCACGAACCTTGGCACGAGCCAGTGGGTGAGAGGTG
>NW_015173460.1:0-3156 GCF_001447785.1 Gekko japonicus | reverse complement strand
GGCAAGTCTAAGGTGATGCACACTGGGATTTAAAAAATCAAAATTTCAAGTATAGTTTAGTGGGGTCTGAATTTGTTGAGAGGGAAAAAGATCTTGGGGTGGTAGTGGATAGCTCAATGAAAGCGTCAGCCCAGTGTGCTGCAGTGGTGAAAAGGCAAACTCTGGATTAGGGATTGTTAGGAAAGGGATCAAAAATAAAACAGCTGAAAGTATAATGCTCCCTATGTTAGATCGCGCTAACAAAGGACTCGTAGAGTGATTCAGCAAGTGATTCAGCTTTATTTAGAAGTAACGAACAAGCACTAACTCAGTAAGAAAACCAGAACAGAAAACAGTGGGAGCTTATGCTCCTTTTAAACATAACCGGGCTAATGTAGCCACGCCTATTTACAAATATGATTTTACCTCTATGCTTTCCTTGAGAGCACCTAGTTAGTCACTGTGGGGAACAGGATATATTATTGGTCTGATCCAAAAGGACTCTTCTTCTGTTCTAATGGTTCGCCATTTAATCCTCAAAACAACCCAGAGAAGGCTGAAAGAAGAAAGGAGATTGCCCAAAGGTCTCCCTTGCATCTTAACCGGGGTCTCTTTTGCCATAAGAGTTTCTTTCCTTTAAAGATTAAGAATGCTGAAGCTGGTGTTTCTTTTCATAATGAGTATTTTTGCGCTTATGATCAACTATGCAGCTCTGCTTGGGAAACAAGGAAAGCTGCACTGGCATTTCATATCTAGGTTAGCTAAAAAGCATTATCTTGACATATGTTAAGTGCCGCCAAGCTCCAACTGGCTTACGGCAACCCCAGCGAGGGGCTTTCAAGACAATGAGAAGCAGAAGTGGTTTGCCATTGCCTTCCTCTGCAGAGTCTTCATTGGTGGTTTTGCCATCCAAGTCCTGACCCTGCTTACCTCCTGAGATCTGACAAAATCAGGCTATAGCATGCTGCCTTCCCTCCCAAGAAAGGTCTCACCACAGGCAAAAGTTTACGGCCCTAAAAGCTTGTCATACTTAACTATTGAGAATGATCCCACCAGTTGCAGCAGGTTAAGTGACAGTTTTGGCATATGGGGAGGCTTACTGTTCATACAAATCTCCCCCAAAGATAAAACAGGAACATAAGCACGTAAGAAGACCTCTGCCTAATCAGAACAAACATTAATCAATTCCAGTATTGTATAAATATATATCAACAAGAAGGAAGACCCGCGAAACTCGCGGGGGGGGGAGCTCCAAACTGAGCCGGCGGAGGAGGAACCAGCAGGAGCAGGATTGTGCATGGTAAATAAAGTGCAAGAGCAGAATCGGGTTGAGTAGCATTAAATTCATCAACACATCATTACTTACGTACAAAATAAATCTAATATATGGAGGTTTGGAGAAATTATACGCCTTAAGTACAGTGTGTGTTGTAGAGGTGATTCCGCCAATGACCAAGTCCCCTGGCCTGTAATAATTCAGTGGGCTTCTTCGATCAGTTATCATATGGAAGGGGCACTTTGTCTTCAGAATCCGGAAGGAGAGATGGGGTAGCAGCCCAAAGAGCAGCAAGAGCAGCAGGGTCATCCTGGGAATGCCTGCTGAAGGCGCTTCCCTTGTCCAGCTTAACTACAAGAAGTACACAACTTCTTGCAACACCCGCAAGGCAAGAGACTGTACTTATACAGGTGCAGCCCATTGCTGGATACTGATCCAAGGGGACAACACTGAATCCCACGACAGCAGCACAGCTTCCCCCTCCCAAGGTCTCAGGAGAAATTTATGCACCAGCCCTTTCAAACTCTGACAATTTACTCTGCACTATTTTTTATTTGGATTTTTATATAATTATCTTCAAAGGTGATGTGAGTAAGTGGAAGAGTTAATCACCATAATTTTCATCATTATGAGGGAAAGTAGCACCTCTGCAGCGTCCTCAACACTGAGTGTGGCTCCATGCGCAGGTGCGTGGCTCAGAAAGATGTATTTTTGAGACTCAGCACTTTGGTCCTATATTTTTTCACAGTTCAGCAAGGGGGCAGATCAGTGAGTTCAGACTGGCCTTTATTTAACACAAAGTCATTCCATTTTGATGTGTATGAATGTGTACAAAATATGTATTCGTTATTCCCAAACATGAAGACCATATGAAAGTGCCGGATAGTCCATCTAGCCTCACTTTCCTTGCTTCAAGTGACATTGGGAATCTGGGGTCCCAAATGGTGGTCTTTCCCAGCCCAGGAACCTGAGATGCAATGAGCATAGCTATACTGTGGGCAAGAAGAACACACCCATCAATTTTTCTATGCTTCTAGTGTGCATTATATAACCTGTATCTTTCTACTTATGAAAAAGTACCTCTTATGCAAAATCATCCCTTCACTTCTTAGAGACCGTTACAGACAAGTCCAGAGGTCTGGTTCACAAACCTGAGACTGCAGAAAGACATGTTAACAGAGGTCACAATGTTTACCCACTGTTCAAATGTCTTTGCACTCTCAGCTTTCACCCACTTCTCAAACTACAGATGGCTGTCCACCTGTGTCTTTATTTTTTACAGTAGAATGTATACATCTGTTGCAACAGTGTTCCCCCTAAGCTGAGTTAGCGTGAGCTAGCTCACAGTTTTTTAGCCACCGGACCACACATTTTTGTCTTAGCTCGGGAACGATGGCTCCAGAGCAAACTAATTTATGCAGCAGCCGAATCACTCACAACTTTAATGCCAGTAGCTCACAAAGTAGAATTTTTGCTCACAAGACTCCACAGTTTAGATGGAGAATTTATATGATAGGATTTATATGACGTAGGCAAGGATCTGACAGTCTTACGCTGGTTACTTGTTTTGATTATTTTACATAGTAGCAGATCTGATCAAGTTGCTATTATCTCAATGCTGAAAAAGCTTTTGACAAAATATATTTGAAATTTATCTTTGCTACATTGACTAAATTCAGTTTTCCTCACAAATTTTTGAAGTAGACTAATGACATATTTTTCACACCATTCCCTCTTAAGAGGGGTACTAGATAGGGTTGCCCTCTTTCTCCTTTTATTTTTGATTTATGTTTGGAACCCCTGGCTTCTGGCATTAGACGAAATAATAATGTTCGTGGTTTTATATATAACTCTTTTGAAGTTAAAATTATTCTTTATGCAAATGTATTTTATTTTATTAT
>NW_015173459.1:807-3173 GCF_001447785.1 Gekko japonicus | reverse complement strand
GGGGAACACCTGGAGATTTTGGAGTGACAACCTCATACTATTGTGATTGGAACCTCAACCTCATACAAATACCTGCAACCTCATAGGTTGGTATTTGTATAGTAGGCGTGGCTACATTAGCCGGGAGAGTTTAAAAGCAGAACAGCTTCAATGCAAACACTGTTGTGGCTGTTCATGTTGATCTGTTTGGAGTTGAGTTACGAGTTGATGAATAAAGCTGACCTTTTGCTTAAATCACTCTCTGACTCTTTGTTAAGTAACCGACTTAACAACTGGCGACAAGGATGGGATTTTAAGGCGGGTAGGCAGCCCCGCTTAAAAGAATCCCACGACGGACAACAGCAAGCATTGCGCCGTGGCCGATCAGCCGCATGCACCAACCGATCCGGTGGAAGCGCCTGCAATGATGGCCAATAGCCAGATGTTTGAGGCATTCAAACCCACAACCAAGGACTGGGACACTTACCTGACGCGATTTGAGTTCCACCTCAAGGCGAACAACATCACGACCAAAGCTAAGAAGCGGGCAACCCTCCAGAGCTCTTGTGTCAAGAGCGTGTTCGACATTGCCCGGTTGCTGGTCGTACCAGCGGACATCAAGACTTGACCGAGAAGCTGAAAATATTAAAGGACTTGACCGAGAAGCTGAAAACTCACTTCTCACCTCAGCCTTCCGAGATTGCCTGCCGGCACGCTTTTTATAAAAGAAGTCAGGCAGCCAATGAGTCGGTGGCAGAGTATGTGGCAGCGTTGAGCAAGGCTGCACGACCCTGCAACTTCGCAGACATCGAGGAGGCCCTCCGAGATCGGCTGGTGTGCGGCATGAGGGATGAACGGCTACAACAGCGTTTGTTTGCCCAAACCACCTTGACTTGGGCTGTCGCCTACACCGAGGCCGTCGCCACGGAGGCAACCGACAAGTTCACCAAAGAGGTCCGACAGCGGTTGGCGTCCACAGAGCAGCACGTGCACCATCAAGCTTCCAGCAACGAGGCCGATGACGCTTACGCCCTCCCTGCCGTGGCAGGCTCAGGGCAGCTTACAGAATATATATATAAATATTAAAACAACAAGATATGTGAAGACACAGAAGTTAGATTAAAACCACAGCATATAAAATTTAGATTTCAAGGAACATAAATATTAATAAAAGATGGTGGCATTCTCTCAATATCCAGGTGGTCAACTACCCCCATCATCCGGGTTCTTGCCAGGCTGTGAGTTGTTAAGTTAGTGCTGATGTTGGGGCCAGATGCTGATGATGAGGCACAGTTCTCTGCTTTGGAAAGTCTAAATTCTTTCAGTTTTTTAAAAGTCAATTATATATTTATGAATACACCCAAGCAACCAATAAAGTAGGTTGATTCATGTTTACTAAAAAGGTGCAAGTTTGCTAAACTAATGCGTTTCTATTGTGCTAAATCTAATGATATACCGAATCCTGCTGACTCTCTTTCAAATGCTTGTTCAGTAGGGCAGTAAATATGTTAGAAGAAGCCCCAGCCAATGTGTCAAAAAGTCAATACTGAATAGAGGTGCTTAAAAAACACCAACTTTTGGGCTGGACTTAGAGTTGGTTATTTAGCCATTCCTTAAAACAAAAATTGAGTTGTGTTCCTTGATACTTGGAATTAAATCTGGTAATTTGAAAATCAATCTGATAGTAACTTCTAGGAAATACTTTCCTAAAAGTAATTTCCCACAGGTATTTTTTTTAGACTTGTTGGAGTAAGGTAACAACCAAGCTGACTTAGAGGTTTGAACAATAAGTTTAATTGAGTAAGAATGATAGTAAACAAAGGGGGAAATTATGCACTCTTTGACATTGAAATGGGAGTTAAATAAGAACATGACAACATAAGAAGAGCCCTGCTGGATCAGACCAATAGTCCATCTAGTCCAGCATCCTGTCTCACGCAGTGGCCAACAGTTCCTCTGGAGGGCCTGTTAAATAGTGGGTTTAACACGGCAGAGGCAAAGGCAGAGTGATTTCAGCAAGCAGCAGTTAATTGCATCTCAACAGGAATGCTTTACATGGGGCAGCTGCCCTAACTATATACACCTAAGCCACTCCCAGCCCCCATGCGATTGGTGAGTTCAAATGGCCTCCAGGCTCCAGATTGGCTGCCTGCCCCCAGGGGCTAATCCACAGGCAGGTTCCAGGATCCTGCCTGCCTTTGTTCTGGGGCTTCAAGCTCTAACTAGGCCGACTGCCTGGACAAGCCCAGACATGCCTCTGCACACTTCCTCTAGGTGGCCTGCTGCCAGACAAGTCTAGGCATGCCTCCAGCAGCAGTCAAGCTGGAGTGGAAGATTTCTCATGCCCAGACATAACAGGATTTATACCACGCCCTTCACTCGGAAGA
>NW_015173459.1:0-356 GCF_001447785.1 Gekko japonicus | reverse complement strand
AAAAAAATCTCTTTGTCAATTCTCTTTACCCTATAGGACTGCCACGCCGCGGTGGGGGATCCACACGTCTTCACAGGATCCCTGCCGCGGGGGACAGTGATACGCGTTGCACCGCCGTCGCCAGGATGTGACGCTATGTGTTGCTCTGGCAAAGGGGCTGTTTGGAGTCCCGTTGCCAGAGCGACACGTAGCGTCACATCCTGGCGATGACAGTGCAACGCGTATCGCTGTCCCCCGCGGCAGGAATCCTATGAAGACGTGCGGATCCCCCGCCGCGGCTTGGCAGCCCTATCACCCTATGCATGATTTGATTAAGCTCTATCACATCCCCCTTTAGTTGTCTGTTTTCTAAACTG
>NW_015173458.1:2798-3180 GCF_001447785.1 Gekko japonicus | reverse complement strand
TCTGCAACCCCCTAAAGGTCTTGGTTGCCATCCTCTGTCCCCTTTCTCTACCTCTGCGGGGTCCGTTTTGAGACGGGGCGATCAGGGGGGGCACTCTCAGGCCGCCCTTGGGTCTTCCAGGCGCGGATTCGGACTTCGACCGCTTCAGCCGGACACGGCTCCCGCCCCCCAACCCCTTTTGCCCTGCATCTTGCGAAGCGCCAGGAGAGGGGGTGGCCACACCTCCCTGCCTTGCCAGGCCACTGTCACGAGCAAGCCGAGCAGGGAAGGCGGCGCAATCTGCAGCCTCTCCTTGGGCAACAGCGGACGGGAGCCCCCCACGGATCCCCCCCCCCTTCCAGGACGCCCCACCCCTTTCCGCGGAACTCTCGCCCACTTTCGA
>NW_015173458.1:0-2620 GCF_001447785.1 Gekko japonicus | reverse complement strand
GCCTTCCTGGCTGGGATGGCCCCGGGGGAAATCCAGCCTAGTTAATGCGGCGGGGGGGGGGATGTTTCGCCCCCCTCCTTTTCCTTGCGCTCCTTTCTTTGCACTGGGGGGGGACTGCTCCTGGGTGGGGGCCTCAGGCTGGAGACCCGGGAGTGAGACGGGAGGGGCAGGGGGCGCTGCGGGGTTGCTGGAAGTCTGTTCGCATAACCGTGAAGCTGCAGACCCGGGAGGGGCAGGGGGCGCTGCGGGGTTGCTGGAAAGGCAGCTTCAGAGAGGGGTGGGCTCCCAGGCATCAAATTACCCTACTGACCCTTCCCTTTCCCCAGGCTTCACACACACAGGCCCCAAATCTCCAGGAGTTTCCCGACCTGGAGTTGACAACCCTAGGAGAGGGTGGATACCTTCAGAAATGCCCTGAGAAGACCTGCGGGGAGGGGGGATAGTTAAGATTTGGCAACTGCCTGAAGGAAGGTCTGAGTTCAGGCTTCACTCTCCTTGGGCCAGGTCCTCCCCCTCCGAGTGGCCTGCCTTGCAGGGGGGGTTGGTTAGTGGAGAGGAGTGTGGGAGGGCAGTCTGCGTGGAGCTCCCGGAAGGGGGGGCGGGAGAAAAACGGCTGGCTCTGAGTTGGGAGATGTCTGAGGAGGGGTCAGGGAGGGGGTCCCCCCCCACTATGGTGCCCCAGAGACCACCCTGTAAAGCAGCCCTTTTCTGCAGAGGAACTGATCTCTGTCCTCTGGGGGTAGATTTGACTTCTGAGAGAACTCCAGGCCCCACCTGGGCTTGGCCAACCTAGCAGAGACCCTGCGGGAGGGAGAAGAACCCCTGTTCATCTGCTCTGTTCTCCCTGGTCAGGGGTAATCCGGGGCAGCGCTTCTTAACCTTCAGTCCCCTGCGTTGTACCAGTTATGAAAGGTGGCCTTGAAAACACCCGCCCAAAAAGTTTTGGGATTTATTTATGATGGCTAAACTCTCGGATTACCTTCCGCGATTTGACGGAATCCCTGCTCCTTCATCCTTCCTTACTTTTTGGTTTCCTATCTTAGAATACCTAAAGCAATTCAATGATACCCCCAAGGAGATCGACCCATTGCAACTGTAGTAAAAGTCATTCTAACATTCTACTTATAGAAATTCATTCAGCGTTCTAACTCTAACATCACCCCATTGTCATATGAAAGACTGGTTTACTCGTGGATTTACGCTCTGCGCTTCCTTTGTACGTTTGTATGTAAAATTAGTGATTTGTCTTGTAAAAGTTGTTATTACTTAGATTAAGTTCACTTGGATCACAATTATTTCTGTACACCGATTTTTGACAGCTCTACAAATTGTTAAGACTCTTCACAATTAATTGCATTAAAAAAACCACCCGCCAACTCCCAGTAAAAACCAGAATATTAGCACATTTCCATACTATTATTTATTTATGTGCTTTCAATTACAGACTGTACTTGTGGGCCATTCCTAGGGTTTTGAGCAATGCATTTTTGTACTTCAGCAAATGGAGGGGGTGTGCAAAATAGTTTTCTCCCCAAGTATTTTGCATTTCGCTTTTTCCTTCCTGCTTGATTCTCAAACAGAATATAACTCGTTTAATAAACCAACAGACTCCAGAGTATATGCATGTTAGACGTACATATTGTATGTCTAATTGGTGCCATTCTGGTATCATTTTCCAACTATTTTAACTTTGGTTTTAAATTGTATATTTTGTTAAGTTGTCAGAGGGTATATTTGGTTATTAACCACCCTGACCTTTGTGAATTGAGAGAAGGGTGGTATATAAATATGAATTATAAATAAATAAATGTAAAAGGAGCAACAAACGTTTCCAAATGTAGCACTGGTTAAAAGGCATGGATTTCTTTCCATCTTGCCAATGTGTTTGGGCCTTTGTGTCCATGGATATGAATTAATATGGAGGGGAAAGGAAATACCACTTTACCCAGAGAATGATCAAAATGTGGAATTTGCTGCCAGAGAAGGTCATGATAGCCACGGAAATAAACAGCATTGAAAGGGGATTAGTGAGACTCTATCAATGGCTACTGGCCAAGGTGTCAGAGGGGAACCTCCACATTCAGAGGCACTAATCCCCTGAATCACAGAGCCAGGAGGCCACATCAGGGGAAGGCCTCGGCCTTTATGCCCTGTTGATGGCTAGAGGGACTACTGGTCTGATCCAGCAGGGCTTTTAAGAAAGTTTAAGGATTTGTCCCTGACCTGGAATTTGACAATAAATTTTAAGCAAAGCAGATAAAGACGGGACATAGAATGAACTCCACTGAGATATGAAAGTAATGCTTGTAATAATAATTACAGGAAGTTAGTGGAAGTAGCGCCCAGTGACCCACCAGCAACGTAGCGCAGAGTCCACTCGTGTGGACCCCCTGAGGGTGGTCTGAGCTTGCAGGATGTCAAAACTACGCAGCTTTGAAATGGAGGTTGACTGGGCACTCTACGGATATTTGGGTAGGTTACATTGAGTGACATGGCAAAAGCAGGGCGTGAATTAAATAAATGAGTACAGGAGTCAACTTAACATTTTGTTCTCTTGTACCAGAATTGGTCTAAAATTTCGCACGGTACAATTATAATCATCCTGCCACCCAAAAGAGTA
>NW_015173457.1:751-3193 GCF_001447785.1 Gekko japonicus | reverse complement strand
AGATTCCACAGCTTAGAGGGAACATTCGTTGGCTCATAACACATTTTTTTGAATAAGTAGAAACAAACTGTGTAAATACTTTCCAGGTAATAATGAGGCTTTTTGTTATGTTCATCAGGTCCCCCAATACTTGGTAATGACTACAAGCATTTTAGTACACCGAAAATTAGTTTGTCCCTCCAAACCAAAGCGATATTCGATAATGTTTTGTGCTAATAACTTAAGCATATCTGGGAAGGATCTAGCTCTTGGGGATGTTTACAAAGAAAATCAGAAAGTTGGATTTGAATATGAGCCAGGAGTAAATTCTTTTGGCATTATTTAGTATTAGATTAATAAAAATGCATTGTTTATGTAACTGATATTTCAAGGTACAACCATTTTCACATTTGCTAACAATGGATTCACACATCAGTTTTCACCACCCTATCATGTGGTGATTAACATTCATTCCTTTTTGATGAGGTTTCCAAGAGAACAGAAGAACAGCATGTGCTGAACTCTGTGGCCTTCACCCTTTGACAAAGTTGTCAAAACTTAATTGCTTAAGCTAGAGAGGCTGTGGAGTCTATATCTCATGGTGGAGTCCTTCAGGCAAAACGCTTCCACCAGTAGCAAACTATTTAGTGGCTGTTGTATGTCTCATCCCTGTATGCATGTATGTAAAGTGAGTTCAAAATGAGAAAGGTTTACAGATGATACTACACTGGGTCTGGTAGTTAATAGAAATAGGATAGAAATAGGATGCAGCTGAACTTGGATAGGATGGAGGGTTGGGCCCTGACAAATAAAATGAAGTTTAATAAGGACAAGTGTAAAGTCTTGTACTTGGGTAGTAAAAATCAGTTATATAAATATCAGATGGGTACGACTTGGCTGGATAGCACCACCTGTGAAAAGGATTTGGGTGTTCTAGTGGACCATAAGCTTATTATGAGCCAGCAGTGTGATGTGGTGGTTAAAAAAGGTCAATGTGATTTTAGGTTGCATTAGAAAAAGTATCATGCAAGGTATTGCTGCTGTATACTGCTTTGGTTAGAGGTCACCTGGGACATCTGTTCAGTTTTGGGCACCACAGTTTAGGAAGGATGTCATTAAGCTACAAGAAGTCCAGCATAGGACAGTGAAGCTGGTGTCCTGTGTCCTATAAGGAGAGACTGAAGAAGCTGGGAATCTCCATGTAGGAGAAAAAACACGGCCTGCGATCACACGTGGCAGATAAAACGGGGGGAAGGCTATTTCCTCTGGAGGAATTTGACCCGCAGTTGCGAGATCACACCTCCCTTTGAAGCTGCGGGCGTGGACCATCAGTGTGTGATCAGACGCAACTGCGGGTGAGTCGGGGGTTTTTTTTGGTGCCGTTTGCTTCCCATGCACTTAGATGAGGAATTGATGAACCACACCTCCACACTGAGGGCTCCCTATGGAGTTTGCGATGATGTGCATACTGCAAAGGGGGGGGGAATGACACAGAGTTGGGATGGCCTGATCAGACCATCCCGACGGCATGAGAGCGCGCTGGAGCGATCAGACAGGGGACAGTCTGTCCGATGCCCATCGCAGCTCATTTACTACCGGATTTCCCCCGGTGTCTTTTCACTCTGCTTCTGCTGTGGAGCAGAACGGGTTGCCGACGGCTGCAGGGCGCTTCCCAGATGTTGTTGTCTGATCACTCCCTTTAAATCCGCCCGGCATTCACACCTATGTCGGGCCTAATTGTAAGTCGGATAGCAGCCACAAGGTGCTATAATTGCCACCTTCTGATACCTAATGCAGAGGATGAGGCACATATGTTTTCAGTCATGTTGGGTAACAAGGCTCAGATTACTGATATAAACTACAGCAAAGAGGTTGCATCTGAATTGAGGAAGAACTTCCTGTCAGTGAGGTGGGTTCAACACTGGAACAGTCTCGGAACAGGTTACACAGAATGTGGAGGGGAGTGGGGGGTTTCTACAAAGAAAGGACTTTTTATCCATTCTCCAATTTCCGGGACTCTAATTTACCAGTCCAAACATCGAGATAGAAGGTAGCAAACTTGAAAAAAGTAAAGACAGGAATACAAAAAGACTGTATGCAAAAGAAACATTCTAAAAGGGGGGAAAAAGGGAAAGAAAGAAAAGAAAGACTCTGTAAATGGAAATTTAAAGGGGACATTACAGAATTGGAACATGAATGGCTGAAAATTAATGGAAAGAAACTGGAAAAAAATCTACCACACATTCAAGGAACGGAAACATAGAGATAAGGTGTTACAAGGGGAAAGGTTGCTGATATTTAGAAGGAGAAGGAAGATTTGTGGAAAGATTAAGTAATAAGTTTGATAAATATTTGCTTAGCTGGAGGAATTTGATTATGGAAAGTTCGTTAAAAGCCATGGTGGAGGGTGAAGTAAGGGTGATTATAATTAAATGATGAGCAGTAAAATATATGTAAGCAGGA
>NW_015173457.1:0-606 GCF_001447785.1 Gekko japonicus | reverse complement strand
TTAGGTACATATGTTTGAATGAATGGAAAATGTGGAAGAATTTGGAAAGGTTTTGAAAAATGATTAACCATAGTGTTTTAATTCACAATGAAATGGGTGATGATGAAAATATAGGTTTAAAAATTTAGCAAAAACTGAAGGGATATGAGAAATTTCATAACAGTAAAATAAATATAAGAAGAAGTATTGGAAATGATAAAATAAATTTCTAAAATATGTATGTTTAAATTAGAAGTGAACAAACTATAGCTTACTGGATTAATTGAGATGTATTTCAATGTATTTGTAGGTCTAATGTAAAATGTTTAGCCGATTCCCGAGCATTAGAGGGACCGAGATGCTTGAATTTCGGTAGTAAAACAAGTAGTGATATGGAATTTAATGGAAGCTATACGTGGAGATAAGTACTCCGTTGATGACTGATTAATGGAATGAATTGGGGACAGTAGGAACCTGGTATCATTGGATCTGGATGCTGTAAAAACTATCTTTTTGGTTGAAATGTCGACTTTTGATGATGTTATTGTCTATTAGCGATGGTATAATTATTTACAATTGGAAAACTTAATAAATAAAATTAAAAAACAATTTATTAGGATATAATAA
>NW_015173456.1:1366-3260 GCF_001447785.1 Gekko japonicus | reverse complement strand
TTTTTGTCATCTTCTGGCCATGGAACAGGTGTCACCCCGGGGGTGTGGGGAGGAAGGTATTTGTGAATTTCCTGCACTGAGCAGGGGGGTTGGACTAGATGACCCTGGAAGTCCCTTCCAATTCTATGATTCCACATATGTGAGTCCCATTCAGGGGAGGGCCATGGCTCAGTGGCAGAGCATCTGCTCGGCACGCAGAAGGTTCAATCCCCGGCATCCATCTGACAGCACTGCTGATTCCGTGAACTTTAGCAGATCATGAGAAGGGAGGGCAGGAAGGGCTGCCTCAGTGCTTAGTCCTCCTGGCCCTTTCTTACATGCCCAAGGAAATGCTGATCGCCACTTTGCGGTCCGGATGCAATTTTTCTCCAGGCCAGTTTGCCCGGGGATCTTGGAGGCTTTTTGTCATCTTCTGGGCACGGAACAGGTGTCACCGGGGGTGTGGGGAGGAAGGTATTTGTGAATTTCCTGCATTGAGCAGGGGGTTGGACTAGATGACCCTGGAGGTCCCTTCCAACTCTATGATTCTACATATGTGAGTCCCATTCAGAGGAGAGGGCCATGGCTCAGTGGCAGAGCCTCTGCTTGGCATGCAGAAGGTTCAATCCCCGGCATCTCCAGTTAAAAGGACCAGGCAGTAGGTGATGAGACAGACCTCCGCCTGAGACCCTGGAGAGCCATGAAGTGGGGCTGTAGCTCAGTGGCAGAGCCTCTGCTTGGCAGGCAGAAGGTCCCAGGTTCAATCCCCGGCATCTCCAGGTAAAAAGGACCAGGCAGGAGGGGATGTGAAAGACCTCAGCCAGAGACCCTGGAGAGCAGCTGCCAGCCTGAGCAGGCAATACTGAGGGTCTGATTCAGCATAAGGCAGCGTCGTACGTGTTTATATTTGGGCGCGTTCTGTTTCCTCTGCCAAGGTCACATTTTGATTCAAGCTGAGATAGGAGAATCTGACCACCCTACGATTGTTGATTTAACTTTTGTTGCTGGTTTGGTTCCTGATGAGATCGAGATAAGTATTCACATCAGAGAGTCACAGGGCAGGCTGAAGGGGGTTCAGTCGCCAAGCATGCTTTCGAAACAGACTCTCCCCTTGCTAAAGCAGTGAGAAACTCCTTAATTCCCCCCCACCCCACATTCCCCAGAGAATTTTACCCAAGGTTCCCAATTCACCTTGACGTTTGCTTTTCGGCAGAACTGTGTGGCGGCAAAAATATCCCCCCCCTCTTTTGCTCAAATGTTTGCCTTCCAGGTTTTGTTCGAAACTAATTCAGCAGTACTATGTGAAACCTGTATAAGGGCCAAGAAGCAACAGTTAGAACCGGATATGGAACAACTGATTGGTTTAGCATAGGAAAAGGAGTACGACAAGGATGTATATTGTCACCTTGCTTATTTAATATATATGCAGAGTACATAATGCGAAATGCTGGCCTGGATGAATCACAAGCGGGAATTAAGATTGCTGGGGAAAAGATCAACAACCTCAGATATGCAGACGATACCACTCTAATGGCAGAAAGTGAAGAGGACCTAAAGAGCCTCCTGCTCAGAGTAAAAGAGGAGAGCGCAAAAGTAGGCTTGAAGCTCAACATCAAAAAAACTAAAATCACTCCTTGGCAAATAGAAGGGGAAGTTGTGGAAGTGGTGACAGACTTCACGTTCCTGGGATCCCAGATCACCGCAGACTGTGACAGCAGCCATGAAATTAAAAAAAGACGCCTGCTCCTTGGGAGGAAAGCGATGGCGAACCTAAACAGCATGATAAAAAGTAGAGACATCTCCCTGCCAACAAAAGTCCATATGGTCAAAGCAATGGTATTCCCAGTAGTCATGTACGGCTGCAAGAGTTGGACTATAAGGAAGGCCGAGCGCAGAAGAATAGATTCTTTTGAAC
>NW_015173456.1:0-722 GCF_001447785.1 Gekko japonicus | reverse complement strand
CCCCCCATAGCTAGCAATCCAAAACAGTCCAGTGGAGCCTGAGCGGTGGATGTTGCCTTCTGACACACTTCCGGTGATGTCAGGGAGTGTGGCATAGGCAAATAAGTTATGCTAATGAGTTATTCTAATGAGCTCCTGCACCTCCTTTTCTACGAAATGACCCCTGACGCCATACCGCTAGATCATGCGCCTTGTCTGAAGCCACGCCACCGGTCTCTTGGACGAAGGGAGAAATCTGCTTATTCAGGATATCCCCGCCCACCCGCAAACTTACGCATGACGGTGAAACGCATTCTTCTTTAACTAGAAATGCAGTGAGCGGAACAATGAGAGACTGCTATGAAGCATTTCATAACCACGCAAGGGAACGTGGCCGGCTATTGTTCTCTTCTCCACGACTTACTTTCATAACACACAGACACAATTCCTAACCTCCCCCGCCCCCCTTCAGAACATACTACTGTTGCTTACTCAATTGTGAACCAAGGTGACGGAAACAATGGAAGAATCATGTTGTTTGCGGCTTGCGTTGGCAAATGCTGTTTTTGGATCCGGGACCTGTTTCTAAACTCGCTTGGAGACCTTACGGTTTACCAGCTCCGGGGTTGGGGAACACCAAGCGGGTTTTATTTTTTAATTGCATTTATTAACCTGCCCTCCCAACCGAAGCCGGTTTGCCAACGTCCAGGTCGGAAATACAAAAACTGAGGGTCATGGTGTTA
>NW_015173455.1:0-3317 GCF_001447785.1 Gekko japonicus | reverse complement strand
TTGTAGTGTTTTAGAAAATATTTTTTTAAAATAATAAATTTTAAAGGGTTAATTCCGAATTTAGAAATAAAGTAGGATTTTAAATATATAGAAATAACACCAATGATGATGACGATTATAATAATTTAAAAAACAGTCAGCCACATGATCAGTGCCTTCAGTGAAATTGCTCAAACGGAGTATAAAGAGAAGAGAAGAAATTGGATTTATACCCCGCCCTTCACTCGGAGTCTCAGAGCGGCTTACAAACTCCTTTCTTTTCCCTTCCCTTCCCCACAACAGACACCCTGTGAGGTAGGCAGGGCTGAGAGAGCTCTTTCCAGAGCTGTCCTTGAGAGAACAGCTCTGACAGAACTATGGCTTGCCCAAGGTCATCCAGCAGCTGCAAGTGGAGGAGTGGGGAATCAAACCCGGTCCTCCCAGATTAGAGTCCGCGCACTTAACCACTGCACCAAACTGGGTCTCATGTCACGATGGAGCAGCAGCTATCTTGCGGTGGAACCTTTGCAGAATGTATGACTTCGCATCAGCCAGAAATTCATGGGAGCACAAACCTGGCAAGATCATGGAGGAGGATGAAACAAAGATTCTTTGGAACTTCCAGTTGCAAACAGATAAACACTTGGAGCATAACACCCTTGATATCACAATGGTAAAAAAAAACCCTGAGAAGTAAGGTTTGGATAATTGGCATTGCAATTCCAGGACATTGCATAAAATTGCTTCCACCAGATCACTTCCTGTTGGGAAGGCCTTTTTCCGATCACAGAGTAACTGACTGAAGGACCGGCCTCTGAAATGGCCACATCTCCACGGCCAGCAGCAAACATATGATTCACATCCAGATGTCAACTCCAGCCTTTTTTACTCCAGCAGCTCCAGCAGAGGTCCATCAGTGGCTATTAGCCACAAGGTATAGGTAGGAAGGAACGCTCAGGCTGGGGCAAGGGATGCTCTGTATTCTTGGTGCCGGGGGGGGGGCAACAGTGGGAGGGCTTCTGGAGTTCAGGCCCTGCTGGTGGACCTCCTGATGACACCTGGTATTTTTGGCCACTGTGTGACACAGAGTGTTGGACTGGATGGGTCATTGGCCTGATCCAACATTGGCCTCTCTTATGTTCTTATGTTAACCACAACACAAAACTGAAGTCAAAAGAAGATCCAGTAAAGGTGCTGGGGCTGAACAGTCATTCACATCAGGGATGGCAAACTAATAGTCCTCCAGTCGCATTAGGCCCTCACATTAATTCCATAGTTCTTACATTTCCCAGCAGTACACTTTATGGCAGCTTTTCAGCAGTTTGCAACCACGACAAGTCGGTGCAAGACACTTTTTGGTCAGTAGTCGGGTACCGGTACCTTTCAAGAAGTAAAGAAACTCATACACTTGTTTATGTCTTTTTACTGAATGATTTTATCCCTTTCTTTGTATTTTTAGTTGTTCAAATGTTTTAATGTTTTTACGTTCACAACCTTGGGGACCCTATTTAGAGTCTGCCTTTCTCGTGGGGACTTGGGGTGGATTACATGGACAGTCAATACCATCAATAGCATGGCACATTCAATAAACAATGCATTAGGATTGTAGAAGTCTGGAACCAACAAGAAATCTAAGCCTAGTGTAAGTATTAACATGACATATTAAACAGTGCGAAGACTGCATAATACCATCCTACTTATTTATATTTATTTATTCATTTATTTTGAGATTTATATCCCGCCCTTCCAAGCGACTCAGGGTGGCTAACAAGTGGCTAATGCCAGATTGAATAGATAAAACACAATAAAACAATATTACATATCCACAATAAAATTCATAACAGTATTTAAGGTGTTCTATTATTCTGTATATAAATCCCCAAGATGGACAGTAATCCCAAATCAACGGTCAGCTTTATTAAATAGCGAGGGCGCCAGCAGTGATGTTCTCCCCACTTCTGCCAGGTGACACATACCCCCCATAATAGGGGTAGATGATGGAACAGTACCACGGTGGTGGAATAGTGGCGGCAGCGGGTCCTACTCAAAAGCCTGGCGGAAGAGCTCCGTCTTGCAGGCCCTGTGGAACTGTATAAGGTCCCGCAGGGCCCGGATCTCCTCCAGGAGCTCATTCCGCCAGGTAGGAGCCCTGTCCCTAGTTTGGGCAAACTTAACATCTCGGGGGCCTGGAACTTCTAGGAGGTGGAGACTCCCCGATCATAGTGCTCTTGAGGGAACATACGGGAAGAGGCGGTCCCTTAGGTAAGCCGGACCCCGGCCATTCAGGGCTTTAAAGGTAAGAACCAGCACTTTGAAGTGCATCCGGTATGCTATCGGCAGCCAGTGCAGTGCTTGCAGCACCGGCCGGATGTGGTCCCGCCTAGAGAGGCCCATCAACAGCCTAGCTGCAGCATTCTGCACTAGCTGCAGCTTCCGGATTTGCGACAAAGGCAGCCCCAAGTAGAGAGCGTTACTTGCACTGAGATATACGCAACAGTACAGAAAACAGTCCCTAATCATTCATCCAAGTAAGTCTGTGAACTATTTTGTACGGTACAACTCTAGTACCTGTGCAAAAGAGCCCTCTTGAATAATTAATCTTTGCATAGAACGTGTTTAATTACTTCTTTGCACATTCTAAGTTTTGCTCTGGATTGTCCACATAATTTTTAAAGCAGATCAACTGATCTTACTTAACCAACAAAGGCTTTGGATTTGTTTATGTGGTTCCTGCATCGCAATAGTTCAAGCTTTAATTTTAGACAGACAGACAGAGATATGGTACGAAAGCAAGGCGTTTTTTCTGGGGGAACTAAGTTCCGGAACCTCTTTGACAAAATTCTTTTAAAAATGTTTAAAAGTTCATGATTTTTCAGTATACAGACTGAAAACTTCATTTCCCTCTTGAGAGTTCTGGCACCTCATTTTCAAAAGAAAGAAAGAAAGAAAGAAAGAAAGAAAGAAAGAAAGAAAGAAAGAAAGAAAGAAAGAAAGAAAGAAAGAAAGAAAGAAAGAAAGAAAGAAAGAAAGAATTGTGTAGTGGGTTTGCCGCATGGATGAAGGACAAAGACCGGCATAGTGGGGGACTTCCGGGGGCGGGGAAAAGAAGATGGCTGCCTAGTTCGTCTTCTCCCGCGAACCCTACCTCCCATCGATCCAAATCCCGACCTTAACGAACAATCGTACTACCAAATTTATGGAGACGAACGCTAGAAGCAACGCCACTCAGAATCCGAAGAAAATAAAAAAGCTAAGTAGTGAAATTGAGACACAAACTCTCTCGCAACCTTCAGGCCTCTGTGTTGAAAGCCCGCATAAAATGGCGGCGGAAAATCAGG
>NW_015173454.1:0-3428 GCF_001447785.1 Gekko japonicus | reverse complement strand
TGGTTCTGAAGCTTCATCCCAGAAATGTATTTCCCATCATCGAAAAACTCACTTTTGATGATTTTGACTGGAAAACTATTTACAATGCGAAGTATAAGTTGTTGCTATTGGGTTAATGTTTCTATGACCTTTATGGCTTTGTTCCGTGGAACCTCTCTTTGATTGTATATTTGATTGCATTGGTAGGATAAGTGGATTTCTGTAACTTTTGCTGTTTGTTGTTATACTTTATGGCTGAATACGAATAAAATGTTCTGGTTAAAAAAAAAAAAAAAGTTGTGAGCCCGTGATTTGGCTACTGTGTAAATTAGTTTGCTCTTAGAGCCATCCTTCCTGAGCTAAGACAAAAATGTGCATGCCGGAGGCCAAAAAGCTGTGAAGTGGCTCACATAACTCAGCTTAGAGGGAACACTGGTAACGACCAGTTGCTCGCAGGCCAGATAAGAGCCCTGGAGGGGCCGGTTCCAGCCCGCGGGCCACATGTTTGACACCCCAGCTCTAAGATGTACCTTAACCAATAATGGAACATTTGCTACCCATACGTTTCACCAAGATGGGTAGTCTGTCTGTAGCAGTAGAAAAGAGCTAATTTAGGTATACATCAAAGGCATGGAACGATGCCCCATTTTTTTTCCGTTTGGGATTCCCCACTCCGGCACCGAGCCTTTACTTTGGTCCGTTTAAATGCTTTTCCATCGGTAGTCCTTTTAGGCCAACACCTGTTAGTGGGGGGGGCCCCCTCTGGAATTAAAGGTTTCTTTTCTCTGTGCCTTCAGTGTTTCTTTATCTTTGTAACATGAGCGTTTGGCCTTGGTGTCTAGCACCAGCTATCTCCTGGGAAACTGGACCTGTTAGCTTTGGCGGACTTCTACCTGTTCCGTGATTGGCTCCAGGCCGGCCATCCAGGGACCCTCTTGAATGATGTATATCTGCTTGCTTTTTACACTTATTGCCAGTTCTGACACGAGTTGTGTAAAGACAATCCGCATACTTCAATGTTTCAATAAACTTTACTTCTTTGCAAGAAAGTTGTTGGGAACTGATTGCTGCAGGAGTCTGACAATACCTTCTCAAAATAGGTTTTGTCCATGTGAATTGGGTACTCTTAATTCGTTATACCATATCATTTTAGCGTGTCCCCTCCTTGCTTTACAACATAAACACTTCTTGTCTAAGTATCTCCAGCATAGTGTCTCCGTTAAGGAAAATATTTTAATTTATTTTTTTGACGATGTCAGCCCTCAAATCACTACATGTGTTGCCAAATTTTTAGTTGAAGCTTATAAAATCAAGTCCAAACACATCACTGAATCTTAATGGCTGAGCGCTTATTTCTCCTATTGGTTTCTGAAGTTTTATTGACTTAAGCACATACTTGATTTGTGTTATTGGTCACTATTTTAATCAACTGTTTCGGGTCTCTGTTCTTATCATCTATCAGACCTTTGTATTCAGGGGTCATTTCATAGAAAAAGAGGTGCAGGAGCTCATTAGCATAACTCATTAGCATAACTTATTTGCATATGCCACACCCCCTGGTATCACCGGAAGTGTGTCAGAAGGCAACACCCACTGCTCAGGCTCCTCTGGACTGTTTTGGATTGCTAGCTATTGGGGGGGGGGGACGTGCAGATCTGTCCTCACAGAGGAGGGAGAGCTTGTGCCTGAATAAAACTTGGTCTTAAAGGTGCCACTGGACTGTTTTGGATTGCTAGCTATGGGGGGGGGGAACACACAGATCCTTCTGCTCCTCGTGACCTGGGGCTGCTGGGAGCAGGGGGCGGGGTTTGTTGCATGGGCCCGCCCCCTGGGCTCTTTACTGCCGGAGCTCCGCTCCTGTGTGCTCTTGCAGGAAATGACCCCTGTTTTAGAGGTCCATCAGTGGCTATTAGCCACAAGGTATAGATAGGGGCTCTGGGGCAAGTGATGCTCTGTCATCTTGGTGCTTGGGGGGGGGGTTAAACAGTGGGAGGGCTTCTAATGTCCCGGCCCCACTGCTAGACCTCCTGATGGCACCTGGTATTTCTGGCCACTGTGTGACAGAGTGTTGGACTGGATGGGCCTTTGGCCTGATCCAACATTGGCGTCTCTTATGTTCTTATGTTCTTAAGGTCGAAAATGGTAAATGGTAAAATGATGGTAGAAAAGAGCCAGAGTCCAGTAGCGCCCTAAAGACTAACAAAATATGTGGCAGAATATGAGCTTTTGTGATGCCTGAAGAAGTGAGCAGTGACTCACGAAAGCTGATACCCTGCCACATATTTTGCTAGTCTTTAAGGTTCTACTGGACTCTGGCTCTTTTTAACCACTGTTAGGAAATCAGCCAGCATCTTCAGTGTAAAAGGTTACGAATGGATGAGACCAGCAGCAGTAATGCTCAAAGACGGCTTAGTGAACCCATGGGATTATCCCCCATTTCCATGAAATAAATTGGTGCAAGTGGGTGCAGCCGGTGGGAAAATGCTAAGCATTAACAGCTGAACTGAACATTAGGAGAGAATTGGCGAGATCAGTATTCATTATCTAGGTTTCCGTATAACGTTAAGGCTGCACCAGATGTTGAAACAAGGTAACTCGAGACAAATGAGCCCGAAGACACCCTTAACTCCAGAGGGTGTTTCAGAATTTTTCTGGCTGCATTTGCTAATTCAAAAAACAGTGGCACATTTAACAGCGAAATCTAACTCTTAACATTAGCCCCTGAAGGATATGCAGACTACGTTTGGCAGAGACCGGAGTTTGTTAAATTTCGTAAGAGCCACAGGCGGTCCAAAGCAAACAGCACTGGAATTGTGGGAAAGTATAGAGATCTGCACCAGGAGCTGCGGTGGCTCAAGTGGTTAAGACGTTGAACTGCAGGCTGTGGAAGGTCAGTAGTTCAGCAGTTCGAGACCTGAGTTGCCGCATGACAGAGTGAGCTCCCGTCTCTAGTTCCGGCTCCTGCCAACCTAGCCGTTCGAAAGCAAGACATTGCAAGTAGATAAATAGGGACCACTGCGGTGGGAAGGTAACAGCGTTCCATGCGCCTTGGTGTTTAGTCATGCCGGCCACATGACCACGGAAACATCTTCGGACAGCGCTGGCTCTTCGGCTTGGAAACCCTAGAGTCGGATTCGACTGGCTTTCGAGCAAGGGAACCTTTACCTTTACCTTTGATAGAGATCTGCCTCTTCTGCAAGGCCATGGCCCTGGTATTTTGGGGAGCAACAATGGATGTGTGCCCCACTCCCTCCCCCTTTGAGGAATTTCACCAGGTTTTCTTTTAAAATACCATTTTGATTTCACTTGAAATCCCCTGGTTATCTTCCAAGATCTGGAATTTCCAAAGTCGTTCAAATGTCAGTGTATTATTGTTATTTCATTTTGACTATTCTTTTCTCCCCACTGGAAACCTAAAGTGGCTGAGATCATTCTCCTGTTCTCCGTTT
>NW_015173453.1:1135-3423 GCF_001447785.1 Gekko japonicus | reverse complement strand
AAAAAACCCAACCACGAATATCATACTCAAAAGTCTCAATAGTCAAATCACTTGCAAATGCAATAAGTAATGTATATTTGAGGTGTATAAAATTTACAAATGTACAAAACACAGTTTGTAATGTTTGTCTGAAATGTGTACAGTTCACAAATATGCAAAATACAATATCAATACATCATAAGAAAAATCCTATTCAATGTCATTTCCAGTTTATTTTCGATGTTTCAAATGGAATTCTTCCTCAGGAAATATCCTGTACAGAGTGGTAACCTTCAAGCTCTTTATGATTACGTCAGCCAATGGATTTGTGCCAGCTCAAATCATACCCCTTCACCTGTAACCAATGGATGCCTCTATGTAATGTCACCTTTTCATATGTCATTTTGAGTATATAATCCTCTGCACATCAGTTTTGGGTCAAAAAGCAGATGGATTTGGCGGGCAATCCATTGCTTAACTCTGTTTTCTTGTTTATTGCAATAAACATCTAAGATCGTCTTTCTTACTGAGACTTCACTGGTTTGTCTTTCATTTGGGTTTGGGGACATGCTAGCCATTGCTTTTGGAACTAATCATCATTTGAGCAGGCACAAATCCATTGGCTGACCCCAATGAGGCGTAGTGTTATATTGTATTACATCCATTTGTAAATTGTCTATTTGACAAGGAACAAAGAGGTCTTCTCTGGAAGTCGTCAAGGACCTTTAACACATAAGCAAGGGCCTGAGAAAAGAGGTGTGAATCATTGCACTTGCCTTATGGTGTAGCCAGACTCCTAGGAGCCTTACATCAAAACAGGCATTGGCATACCAAAGGATGTGGGGTGAATCCAGTGTATTGTAAAACCACCAAAAGGCATACCAAGGAAGAAGGGAGTTCTTCAATTGAGCTCCATCTACTTTTGTTTTCAGGCAGGGCCTCTGATCTATACTCCTAAGGAACACTACAAAGCTTTCTTTGCTCAGAAAGCAATTCACAGTTGCATTCACTAAAGATAAAAAAAATTCTATTTTCTATAGCAACAGTTATCTTAGATGAATACTAGGAGTACAGTATTCCTAATATCAGGAGTCAAGCCATTAATAACTATAACTAATAAAGGTGTAATACAGCCAGATCATCACAGGATCAAACTACAAGCCTCTCTGCCAGTCCCACCCTAGCACATATTCTTTTAAGGGGAGGGGGGAAATCCTGTGGTATTTCTAATGACAGCAAAAGTTTATTCAAAAGAAGCCAGAACAGGCAGGCAGCTTTGATAGGGAGGATGGAAAATATCTCCTCTTTGACAAGTCACGGGGGGTGGGCGGCTTCCCTGGCCAATCAGAGTCTGTGGGGTAAAGTGGTTAGAATGTCAGATTAGAATCTAATTTGGAACCCCCACTCTGCCATACAATGTGGCTGGATGACTTTGGGCCAGTCACATTCTCTCAGGCATACCTATCTATCAGGATTGCTGTGGAGTGGAGGAGATCGATGTAAGCTGTTTTTGTTTTTGTTGTTGTCTGTTTGTTTTCCCCTTGGGAACAATGGCAGGGCATAATTTTGGATATAAATGAAATTTTGGCTGCAATTTGCAGAAATGAATGATCACTCTTGCTGTTGGTTTCTCTGGTATCGCTGACGTTCCATTGGCAGGAGGAGGCAAAACTGTTCATTCAGTATTGTAACTAATGTTATATATGGTGAGTGAGGGGAGCTGTGGAGAGGCCAAGGTCAAAGCCTTTACTTAAATATATCCAGAGGCAGACATTTGACTGAACTAAGTATCTCCCCTCCCCCCCAAGTCCCACCTTTACACACCTTTGATTGAATTTTTAAAACAGGTCTATTTTTTAATGATGTAGATTGTGGGTGGAACCAGGCACTGTGACCATTTAATTGAAAAAGCCCTTGATCGATGGACATCCACTTTTATTTATTTTTCTTAAACTGCATACACAAATAAGCTTGATTAAAAAAATACAATCGCACATGACATAGAAAACAGAAAAATATCCACTTGGAGGGAAGGAAGAAGACAATGACAGCGAAATAAAATGCTGAATGAGAGAAGAGTAAATTCTTAGGGAGAATTAAGAGCTAACGTTTCCTATGCATATACCACACAGACATTTTTTTCTCGTTTCTTCTCTGAGATTCTTTAAAAAAACCCAGAAAGGCCACAGGTTTGCTTGGATAATGGACTTTCTTGGCAGGCCTTCCCCCATTGATCAGTGGGCAGAGAAAGGCTCACAGATACAGCACTGTGGAGGAAATCAAAGGCAAAGGTTAACACCTGCTGCTCA
>NW_015173453.1:0-1017 GCF_001447785.1 Gekko japonicus | reverse complement strand
TCTCTCTCTCTCTCTCTCTCTCTCTCTCTCTCTCTCTCTCTCTCTCTCTCTCTCTCATCTATCTATCTATCATCTATCTATCGTCATCACAATCAAGCACAGTCAAGTTGTAACTGACTTATAGTGCCGTTGCCTGCCTAATAGAAGCATCCCTGGATTTGCTTGGTGGGCTTCCATACCAAGTACTAATCAGGGCTGACCCTGCTTTGCTTCCAAGAAGTAATAAGTCCAGGTAGTCTGGGCTATTCAGACTGCTAATGTTGCAACGCAGATACAAAATTATTGGATATTTCAATATTAGGGAGATGTGGGATGCAATAAATAAGTGGAAAGCATGCATTGTTCTCAGAGCATGGCGTTTCTTACACAATACTATTTACTGGTTGTTTAACATGTCACGCTTCTACAATCCCAGTCCTATCAGATTACTTTTTAGAGGTGTCACCCTACTGATTGCATTGATTAGCATTGGAAAGGCACTAAAAATGGAATATCTCCATTTGCTCATTTAAAAGCAAGATCCTGTCATTTTTAATGGTTTATGCAAGTAACCTCCCTGTGATCAGGAAGCAAACCTGTGCTATGCTAACAAATGAGAAGCACCTTTTACAAAGGGGATAAACTTACAGTTTGCCCTAGCAAAAACTCAAAATGATGTTCAGCTGTTGTAGTGAGAAGCTCTCTTTTTGAATGCCACAGAAAAATAGATTCAAGACATCCAAATACCCCTGACCTGGATAGCTCAAGCTAGACTGATCTTGTCAGATCTCAAAAACTAGGCAGAGTCAGCCCTGGTTAGTACTTGGATGGGAGACCACCAAGGATGTCCAGGGTTGCTATATAGGAGCAGGCCATGGAAAACCACCTATGTTCATCTTTTGCCTGAAAAGCCCTGCTGGGTAGTAATGTCAGCTCGATGGCTTTTGCCACCACGGATAGTGTCTCCCTCCTGGAATCTAGTAGCGAAGCAACAGCTCCTTATTTTCCAGCAATGCCAGCTCAGGAGAACCTTGCTGC
>NW_015173452.1:1276-3444 GCF_001447785.1 Gekko japonicus | reverse complement strand
ACCGCCACCTATGCTCTCTTCAGCCTCTGACCTTATTCTGCTGGGTCAATCTATGAGAGCTCTTCCTGACTTGTCTTGTCACTGGGATTCTCGATCTCCGACGCCACACTCCCATACCCCAATCCATCATTTGGAGGGCACGGAGCATTCTGCTGGCCATCGATCTCGATATGATCGAAAGCATCTTATTCATCACCAGTCATCTTCTTCTTCGGAATCGCCTTCTGATGATGAATACTGAACGAGATCGACCAGATTACTATCATTATTATCTGAGGTTTCCTACTCCTCGTCGACACCGGTACGATCACCTTCGTCATTTCAAACGTGATGACCATCCACGCACTTTAGATTGCACCAGACGATCTCGGTCCGTGACTTCGGCCCGTTCTGTGGCCCCTGACCAGCCTCCTGGCCTCTCGGGGCTTAGGGATGCCCCTAAGTGTTCTCTCTGAGAACCTGGGCTTCATCCCCCTGTTGATGACTCGATACCGGCTGATCTCACTCAACAGCGGAGATCCTCCTCTCCCATGTCGATTTCCAACAACTTAGATTCGACAGATCTCAAACTCGATGTTTCGCACATGGAAGATGACCTTCAGCCCTCAGGGTCTATTTCACCTACTGAAGGCCCGAAAGCGTATCTGGAACTTGTAATCAGGTTGGCATCCGCCCTTCAGGTCCAGGGTTCCACTGAATCCCCGGCTGTGACTGATGTCGTTCACAAGCTTGTTCAGGCTGACCTCCCGCCTTCGACGGTCCTGCCTCTATTGCCGGTCCACGTCTCCACCCTCAAGGAGACATGGCTTCATCCCGCTTCCATTCGCCCAGTCGCCAAACGATACGAAGCTCTCTATAAGGTCCAAGAGAGCTCGGGGAAGTTTCTCTTCTGCCAGCCTGCGCCGAATTCCATGATTGTCCAATCTTCTTTGAAATTAAAGCAATCTGCCCGCCACTCTGCGCCTCCCGATCGCGAGGGCCGCAAGATCGATGTTATCGCGAGGAAGCTGTATTCCTTCGCCTCTATGAATCTTCGTATTGACACCTACCTGTTATATCTGTTGGCCTATGCCTTTAATGTGGCTAATGAGGTCCATCCCGTCTTACAGTTTGTTCCTGAGGAACACCATCCAACGTTGTCAGGAGCTTTATCAGAAATTTGCACGATCTGGAAACAGCAAATTAATTCAGTCCATCATGCTGTCACTTGCTCCTCGAAAGTTCTTGTCTCCTCCGTCAGTCTCCGTCGTCATGCTTGGCTAATACAGCCCGACATGAAATTCCGGATTGAGAATCTCCCCTTCGATGGCAAAGTTCTCTTCCACTCTACCACTGACGAAGCCTTAAAGGCTGTCAATGATAGTCAGAAGCAGGCTTGCAACCTCGGTGTCTCGGCATCGATACCTCAACGCCGATACCGTCTGTGGAAACCATATTATGCCAGACGTCAGCCATCTTCTGCGCCCACCTCCCATTGGAGAAAGAGGCCCGATGACTCCCGTTATTCTAATAGGGTGCGCCAACAGGCCCCTAAAAAACCCTTGCGGCCCAAGCAGTCCGTTTGACCGCTTCGATTGCCTGCCATCTCCTCCATCTTACACCCCTCCCATCCGGACCCGACTCTTCCCCTTTCTATGAAAGTGGGAAGAAATTTCAACCGATATCTGGGTGCTTACCATCTTACGGGTCGGGTACGCCATAGAGTTCATTTCGCCTCCCGACTTACCTTATTATATCGTCACACACACCCTGAATTCTCTCCTCGATTCCGAGATTTCTGCGCTTCTAGCCAAAAGCGCCATCGAGGTCGTCCCAGAAGCGCAACGAACCCTAGGCCTTTATTCAAAATATTTCCTCGTACCGAAGAGGGATGGCGGCTTGAGGGCCATTATGGATCTCCGAGATCTCAATCAGTACATTCGATGCCACAAGTTCCAAATGGTCACCCTCCAATCTATCCTCCCATTGATTCCCTCGGCGGCATGGCTCGCCTCTGTCGATCTCCTGGATGCCTATTTTCATGTCACTATCCGTTCACAGCATTGAAGGTTCATGCGTTTCGCTGTCGGCAACTCACACTATCAATATCGGGTCCTTCCGTCACACTATCAGTTTCGGGTCCTTCCATTCGGACTCTGCACTGCCCCGAGGGTTTTTATAAAGCTGAT
>NW_015173452.1:0-541 GCF_001447785.1 Gekko japonicus | reverse complement strand
CTCCCTTCGTCTTTGCCAGGCAGCTATCGATCTCTGGCAATGGTGCATCCACCACTCCATCACGCTCTCCGCGATCCACATCCTGGGCGTTCAAAACATACATGCCGATCGGTTGAGTCGCTCCCAGTTTTTGGACAACGAATGGTCCAGTCACCTTTGATACCTGAAACCTGTCTTCCTCGAGTTCGGTCGCCCTGCTGTAGATGGCTTTGCAACTGCACATAATGCCCGATGCTCCCGCTTTGTCAGCCGCGGTCCACCATCCGCTCAAAAGTGGGAAGAAATTTCAACCGATATCTGGGTGCTTACCATCTTACGGGTCGGTTACGCCATAGAGTTCATTTCGCCAAGTCTGGTTTCCTCACCTCCTTCGGCTCTCCAACCAGATGTTCCGTCCATTTCCTGTTGTTCCGGATCTCCTCTCGGGCTCGAGGAAAAGTCCTCCACCCCGATCCCGACTTCTTCCGACTGACGGCCTGGAAGAGCCTGCACTAGACTTCCTGCCTGAAGTCTTTGAAGTCCTTCTGAATGCCAGGAAGCC
>NW_015173451.1:2365-3524 GCF_001447785.1 Gekko japonicus | reverse complement strand
TTTAAATCACACGCTGACACATACGAAGCCGCGTTTCTTCCTGCAAGAGGGAAGCTGCTCTGGAAGCCTATTTGGATCTATTTGAAGACACTCAACTCTGCCCTGGATGGCTGAGGCTAGCCGGATCTCATCAGTTCTGGCAAGCTAAGCAGGGTCAGCCCCGATTAGCACTCGGATAGGAGAACCACCGCGGAAGCCCAGGGTTGCTACGCAGAGGCAGGCGATGGCAAACCACCTCTGTTCATCTCTTGCCTTGAAAACCCCACGGGATCACCTGTCAGGTAGCCCTGTCATGGATCTGGAATGTGGAGGGGTATCCTCCTCTTCGTTCTCAGCTCTACCCTGCTCAGAGCCAGTTTGGTGTAGTGGTTAAGTGTGTGGACTCTAATCTGGGAGACCCGGGTTTGATTCCCCACTCCTCCGCTTGCACCTGCTGATGTGACCTTGGGTCAGTCTCAAGCTCTGGCACAGCTGTCCTTGAAAAAGAGCAGTCTGTGTCAGAGCTCTCTCAGCCCCACCCACCTCACAGGGTGTCTGTTGTGGGGAGGGGAAGGGAAAGGAGTTTGTAAGCCGCTCTGAGACTCCAAGTGAAGGGCGGGGTATAAATCCAGTCTCTTCTTCTTCTTCTTCTTCTTCTTCTTCAGCTATGGTATGCTATCTTCTGCTTGACCTTGTACATTTCCAGCTGCAGCGTCTGGGAAAGTTAACGGCTTTTCTGCCATGCTCGCTCGCTTTGCCGCGCACGCGAATCATATCCATTGGCTCATGCTTAGGGGGGGAATGCTTTGATTCCACTATAAGTCAGAGGCTCTAGTACAGACGGCCATTCCTGACACAAGCCGTACGCGTGTTCTTTAGTACTGGATCCACTAATAAACAGTTATCTTCTTATGAAGCCCTGTGTGGTGTGACCTGACTAAGGACCCTGACATCACTGTCTTGACCTGGATGGCTCAGGCTAGCCTGATCTCATCAGATCTTGGAACCGAAGCAGGGTTGGCCTCTAAAGGCTGCGATCATACGCACGATTAGACCCGACATAGGCGCGAATGCCGGGCGGATTTAAAGGGCGCCAATCAGACAACAACATCTGGGAAGCTCCCCGCAGCCGTCGGCAACCCGTTCTGCTCTGCTACAGAAGCGGAGTTAAAAGACACTG
>NW_015173451.1:0-1699 GCF_001447785.1 Gekko japonicus | reverse complement strand
ATGGGGTCACCATCCTGACCTGGACGGCCCAGGCTGGCCCACTCTCACCAGATCTCAGAAGCTAAGCAGGGTCAGCCCTGGTGAGTATTTGGATGGGAGACCACTGAGGAAGTCCAGGGCTGCTAGTTTGGTGTAATGCCAGTTTGGTGTAGTGGTTAAGTGTGTGGACTCTAATCTGGGGGAACCGGGTTTGATTCCCCACTCCTCCACTTGCACCTGCTGATGTGACCTTGGGTCAGTCACAAGCTCTGGCACAGCTGTCCTTGAAAAAGAGCACTTAACCACTACACCAAATTACCATACTCCAGAATCCTGTGAAGCCTGGCTCTTAGTTAAGCCGTGTTGTAATGAACATTGTACTTTGCCTTACAGCTGGAATCTCTGCTTTGTTGTCTCGGACTGTTTCCATGAGTTTTGGATCCTAGCAGCCTGTGCTGGAAGTCTCTTCCTTGAAGGAAGGCACCCCCCAGGCAGAGTGTCCCTTTAGAAACCCATACCCTGATCACCGGGGGTCATTTTGCAGAAAAAGAGGTGCAGGAGCTCATTAGCATAACTCATTAGCATAACTTATTTGCATATGCCACACCCTCTGACATCACCGGAAGTGTGTCAGAAGGCAACACCCACCGCTCAGGCTCCACTGGACTGTTTTGGATTGCTAGCTATTGTGGGGGGGGAACGTGTAGATCAGATCTGCCCTCACAGAGGAGGGAGAGCTTGTACCTGAAAGCGGGCAGGGGGGTGTTCTGCAACTTACCTGGCTGCATCTTGCTCCTCATGGCCCAACTGAGGGCAGCTGGGAGCAGGGGGCGGGGCTTGTTGCATGTGCCCGCCCCCTGGGCTCCTTACTGCCAGAGCTCCGCTCCCGTGGGCTCCCGCAGCAAATGACCCCTGCTGATCACAGTCCCTTTTCCTCTGCCTAAAAGATATTACAGGTGTTTTGTGCTTCCTCCTTCTCCCAGAGGAAGTCATCAGAAAGCCACTTCCTCTTTGATCAGTTTCAGAGGGTCGCTGGGTTGGTGTGCTGTAAAACAGCCAGGTTCGAGCCCCAGGAGCACCTTAGAAGCAAACAAGATTTTCAGGGTGGAAGCTTTCGAGAACCACAGCTCCCTTCCTCAGATATAAGGGAAGGGAGTTTTGACTCTCAAAAATGTACACCTCGGAAATTTGTCGGTAGGGCTATCAGGTCCCCGCTGGCCACCAGTGAGGGGCAGGGAGATGGGTTGCCAGCTCCAGGTTGAGAAATTCCTGGAGACTTGGGGGTGGAGCCTAGTGAAGACAGGGACCTCAGCGGGGTGCAGTGCCGTAGAGCATCTATTTTCTCCAGGGGAACCGATCTCTGCAGTCTGGAGATGAGCTGTCATTTCAGGGGATCCCCAGGTCCCACCTGGAGGCTGGCATCCCTACGTGTTGGTCCCTAAGGGGCAACTGGGCTCGGATCCAGCTGTTCCTCTTTGATCAGAAAAGGTATCCCCTCCCGTGCTGAGGAAACGGAAAAGACGTGCTTTGGGGGGAGCTGGAAGCTGCATTCGCCCGTGGTGATACCCGCAGATCACATAATGGCAGCATAACCTGACTTTCCAGGGCACAATTTGGAAGTATGATTTTTGCTGCAAAGCTGTGTTAAATCGAGTTAGAGATGTATTTTTTATTTTTTTTGTGCTTTTCCAGCATTTCTGAGCTTGTGGATGTCAGCTTT
>NW_015173450.1:2574-3529 GCF_001447785.1 Gekko japonicus | reverse complement strand
CGGAATGACTCAACTCTCACTTTGCGTCAAGTCTTTGACCGTAGGGCAAGCTGTATGCAAACTGAAGAATGCAGGGCATATGAAGGAAGGAGAAACTGCCAGTCCAGAGTAAGTAAGGAAATGGTTAGAGAGCATCTAGCTGCCTTAAATACTTTCAAATCTCCAGGGCCGGATGGCTTGCATCCCAGGGTGCTAAAAGAAATTGCAGATGTATGAATTGATTCTATACATTCCTTGCTGCTAAAAGTGGCCTAACAACCCCTCCATTCTGTGTGAAATTGCTAACATGGGCTGGTGGGCTTAGTCCTCAAGGAACCATGCACCATGTCCCACTGATGTTCAGGGTGGTGAAAACCAGGGAGGATTGTGAGGCACTCCAAAGGGATCTGTCAAGGATGGGCAAGTGGGCGTCAACATGGCAGATGGGGTTCAATGTGGCCAAGTGCAAGGTAATGCACATTGAAGCCAAAAATCCTAAATATAAATACACATTGATGGGGTCTGAGCTGGCAGAGACTGAACAAAAGAGAGATCTTGGAGTTGTAGTAGATAACTCACTGAAAATGTGGAGACAGTGTGTGAGTGTAATAAAGAAGGCCAATGCTACGCTGGGGATTATTAGGAAGGGTATTGAAAACAGATCAGCCAATATCATAATGCCCCTATATAAATCAATGGTGCGACATAATTTGGAATACTGTGTGCAGTTCTGGTCACCACACCTTAAAAAGGATATTATAGCTTTGGAAAAAGTGCAGAAAAGGGCAACTCGAATGATAAAAGGGTTGGAACACTTTCTCTCTGCGTCTGCGTGGAGGGAAGTCTCGAGTGGAGTGCCGCAGGGCTCGGTCTTCGGCCCGGTGTTGTTCAATATTTTTATAAATTACCTGAAGGAAGACATAGACGGGATGCTTTTCAGAGTTGCAGATGACACGAAGCTGGGTGGGGTTGCTAA
>NW_015173450.1:2246-2349 GCF_001447785.1 Gekko japonicus | reverse complement strand
GTGGCTATTAGCCACAAGGTATAGATAGGGACTCTGGGGCAAGTGATGCTCTGTCTTCTTGGTGCTTGGGGGGGATCAACAGTGGGAGGGCTTCTAATGTCCT
>NW_015173450.1:0-767 GCF_001447785.1 Gekko japonicus | reverse complement strand
ATACATTTATACATTCATGAACAATAGAAATGTCATATACAGCAACCTGTTAGAGATGCATGTACAGGGATTACGAGCTGTCAAAAGTGGTTTCACATAAGAATAATAGATAACCACCAAGCCTTCCTCCTCCTCCTCCTCCTCCTCCTGCTCCTTGTCCTTATATGCGGTCCTATCGATACATTTATACATTCATGAACAATAGAAATGTCATATACAGCAACCTGTTAGAGATGCATGTACAGGGATTACGAGCTGTCAAAAGTGGTTTCACATAAGAATAATAGATAACCACCAAGCCAGCCGTGTTTCGGCCCTAAGGGCCTTCTTTAGTGGTCTAAACCGTGTTGCGCACACACAGAAAGTAAAAGATCTTTTCAGGGCCAGGCAGGTTATAAATAATTCGCTACAGGGTGAAGCTCCAAATAATGATTGTAAATAAGGAGCCAGCACTCATCAAGGATAATATCTCTCGGTGTTCCGTGACTGGTTGTATGCAAAGATGAACCTTTGGGCCGAAACGCGTCTGACTTGGTGCTTAGATATTTTAATGTGAAACCACTGTAATCACTGTACGGGCATCTCTAATAGCTTGCTGTGTATGACATTTTTATTGTTCATGACTGTATGTTGTTTTTAATCTTAATCTGCTGCACTGTGTAATAACTATTTCTATCATTTCATCATGTTCTTCCTACTTGGCTTTTATGCCTCGTTGCTGGCCCTCGAGAGGAACTCCTTGGCCACTGAGTGAGACAGGATGCTGG
>NW_015173449.1:3358-3626 GCF_001447785.1 Gekko japonicus | reverse complement strand
GCCTGAACACTGTGGTCGTCTTCGGGGGACGTGCTTTGCGTATCCCCACCTTCAGAGATTAGTCAGGTCGTCACGCCTCGGCGTTGGGTCCTGCCGCCACATGACCATGGAGAAGTCTTCAGGCAGTGCTGGCTCTTCGGCTTGGAAACAGAGATGAGCACCGCCCCCTAGAATCGGACTTGACTAGCTTTCAAGCAAGGGAAACCTTTACCTTTACCTAACTAGGGTTTGTCAGCCTCCGGGGGGGGGGGGGGTGGGGGTGTCCCCG
>NW_015173449.1:1039-3258 GCF_001447785.1 Gekko japonicus | reverse complement strand
CTCCTCCACATGCAGCTGCTGGTATAACCATGGGCCAGTCACAAGTTCTCTCAGAGCTCTCACAGCCCCACCTACCTCAGAGGGTGCCTGTTGTGGGGAGAGGAATGGAAGGTGATTGTAAGCCACTCTGAGACTCCTTTGGGTGGTGAAGGGTGGGGTAGAAAACCAGTTGTTGTTGTTGTTGTTGTTGTTCTTCTTCTTCTTCTTCTTCTTCTTCTTCTTCTTCTTCTTCTTCTTCTTCTTCTTCTTCTTCTTCTTCTTCTTCTTCTTCTTCTTCTTCTTCTTCCTGATCTCCAGATGACAGAGCTCAGTTCCCCAGGAGGAAGCGACTGCTTTGGAGGACGGACTCTATGGCACTGTACCCCACTGAGATCCCTCCCCCCAAAACCCTCCCCTCTCCGGGCTCCACTTCCAACCCCTCCAGGTGTTTTCCAGCCCAGAACAGTGCTTTCTCAGTTGCGGGAGTGTTACGTACGCGGACCGCCACCAGGGGTCCCCAGTTAAAGCAGGAGCTTGGTCCCCAAACACAAAGCGGACCTGGATCCTAGTCCACCGGGAGTCCATCAATAGCACCCTTGGCGGGAGATTCAAACCCTCCAATGGGGACAGAGGTGTGCCGGGTGGAGTGTATATAGTTGGCCTTGCAGGGCCGTTTTGTGTGTCTTGTTGGGAAGTACAATCAACGCATCTGAACGCATGTCATGGTCCGAGTCCTCCATGCGTCGAACCCAGTACTTTTCAGGGGGGTCACAAAATCCTCTCCAGAGAGACGCATCTGTTGCCATTTCTACCTGTGGTTTTAAACCAGAGGTGACACAGGCGCGCCAAGCATGCCCCCTCCCCCCATTGTTCCCTCTGGTGGCTGGCTGGATTTCCTGGCAGACGCCCTCTTGACATAGGACTGCCATTCTCTGGCTGGTGGAGTAGCCAGCCAGTCTTCCCTCTAAGCTGAGTTAGTCGTGAGCCAGCTCACAGTTTTTTTAGCCTCCGGCTCACACATTTTTGTCTCCACTCAGGAAGGACAGCTTGAGAGCAAACTGATTGATGCGGCAGCCAAATCGCTCGCTTGCAGCTTTCATGCAAGGAGCTCCCAAAGGAGAATTTTCCCCCAGAAGCCTATTGAGTATTGTAAATAAGAAGCGGGAGACTGACCAGTTATGAAGGTGCACAGAGAGTTTATATAGTTATAAAGGTGAATATATACAGAGATATTTACAGGCTATTGAACAGCATGTCGTGCCTTAGTCTATGAGAACTGAGTCCCCTCCAGCTTACTAAACTGATAGCTATTATGCTAAACCCCAGCCAATCTCTAACAGGGTGATGCAATCACTAACTCTAACAAGACCTGAAAGAGCAACACCTGCTAGAAACACCTGGCTATAATGACATGATTACTAGCATGACAGCTAGGTCTGACAAACAGATCAAACTGATCTATAGTAACTGCTTGCTACCTCTACCTCTCTGACATATATCTCAATAAAGCCTCCATGGCTGAAAAGTACTGAGACGGATGCCGTGAATTCAGCGTATACTTTTATTATAAGTGAAGAACAAGACAAAGACTCCCGGCTCGCAGGCCGGCTTTTGTTCCCAGTAAACCCCACGCCCAAAACACACCCCGCACCAGTGATAGGTTATTTACATAGTCAGGTGTTCCATAGGTCCTCGCTAGGATCCTAGCCCTCCGATGGGTACGGGCAAGGATCCGCTCAGGCCATTGTTCTCTGTGGCGAAGCTCGGCTGCTTCGTACGACCACGTGGAGGCCCGGCTTCGCACGTGGTTGAACTTGTGAGCTGCTGGCATTAAAGTTGTGAGCAAGCGATTTGGCTGCTGCATAAATTACTTTGCTCTGGAGCCATCCCTTCCCGAGGGGTGTGTGTGTCTGCAACTTACCTGGCTGCTTCTTGCTCTGACTGAGGGCTGCTGGGAGCAGGGGGTGGGACTTGTTGCATGTGCCCGCCCCCTGGGCTCTTTACTGCTGGAGCTCCACTCCTGCATACTCCTGCAGGAAATGACCCCTGCGAGTCGTATTGTTTTATTTTAAAAAATTATATATATCTAAAAAGGAGTCGCAGCGAGAGCCTGAGGGCCAAAAGTAAGAATTAGGAACACGGCGAGTCTAGTGTGAAAGTCCTTGCAAACTAGGGTTGCCCGCATTGTTCCCTCTAAGCTGAGTTAGTGTGAGCCAGCTCACAGTTTTTTAGCCTCCGGC
>NW_015173449.1:0-402 GCF_001447785.1 Gekko japonicus | reverse complement strand
GGTGATGTCAGGGGGTGTGGCATATGCAAATAAGTTATGCCAATGAGTTATGCTAATGAGCTCCTGCACCTCTTTTTCTACGAAATGACCCCTGACCTGCACCACTCCCAAATCTCCAAGAATTTCTCAGGCTGGGGTTGGCAACTCTGCCAGTGGGAACACTCTATTATGTAATCAAGCCCTAGGGTAGGTGTTTTACTCCCCACCCCCACCCGCGTCAAGCATGGCTGGGCCAATGGCCTCACGCAAGGAGTGACGGCAACAGCGACAAGCCCTTGGATTGCAAACCTGGTGCTAGGGATGCCAACCTCCAGGTGGGACCTGGGGATCCCCTGGAATTACAGCTCATCTCCAGACTACAGAGAAAATGAGTGCTTTGCAGGGTGGACTCTGCGGCATTGT
>NW_015173448.1:940-3636 GCF_001447785.1 Gekko japonicus | reverse complement strand
AAAGTTGAAACCACTGAACACGGGATTATACAGTGTCCTATATTTAATGAAATGCAGGCAAATTTAATCACCCCTTTACTTAAAAATGCACAATTGCTTAATACGAGAGCCCAGGTGACATGGCTATTATTGGATACAAACGGTCGTGTCACCCTTTCAGTGGCAAAATTTAGAGGTGCAATAATTAAATACCAGGGAAATAAGACTAAGTGAGGCTGTGTTGGCTCAAGTGATTAAGATGCTGAACTGCAGACCCGAAGGTTGGTAGTTCAGCATTTTGAGACCCGAGTGCCGCAGGACATAAGAACATAAGAGGTGCCAATGTTGGATCAGGCCAAAGGCCCATCCAGTCCAACACTCCGTGTCACACAGGGGCCAGAAATACCAGTGCCATCAGGAGGTCCACCAGTGGGGCCAGGACATTAGAAGCCCTCCCACTGTTGACCCCCCCAAGCACCAAGGAGACAGAGCATCACTTGCCCCAGAGCCCCTATCTATATCTTATGCCTAATAGGACAGAGTGAGCTCCTGTCTCTGGCCCCATCTCCTGCCAACCTAGCAGTTCGAAAGCAAGAAATTGCGAGTAGATAAATAGGTACCACTTCGGTGGGACAGCATTCCGTGCACCTTGGCGTCTAGTCATGCCAGCCACATGACCACGGAAACATCTTCGGACAGCGCTGGCTCTTCGGTGTGGAAACAGAGATGAGCACCGCATCCCTAGGGTTGGATTTGACTGGCTCTCGAGCAAGGGAAACCTTTACCTTTACTAAGGTCTTTTTATTTTAATTTCTATTCTAATTTCTGCTTAAGGCAGTAGCTGTACAAACAGTACTAGTTAGATAGATAGACAATAGATAATTATGTAATCACTTTGCTTAATTCTAAACAGGATATCAGTGACTTAGAGGCAAACAAAACCATACGTTTTCCCACTTGTTTGTACCTGTTTACCTGTGTTCCCCACTGATGGAAAAAGAGAGAGTGCGCGCAAACGGTCTCAGAACAGGGTCATGGGAGGGGGAAAGGACTCCACCAGCAGTTTTCTTGTGCAAAAGCCACATGGGGTGAGTTATTTCACCGATTTTACTGCCCCAAATGGAGTATCTGTGCCTCCTGCACAGTTTTTGCACAAGAAAACTGCTTGAGGGTGGAAGCAGGTGCCCTTTCTCCCTCCATGGCACCGTTCGCAAGCCGTTTGGGTTCTCCCCCCCACAGAAGCAATTCCCCCTAGCTGCTGTGTGGCTGCAGGGAATACGGGAAAACTAGTGTGAACAAATGAACAAATGTTTGATGTAGTTTGCCTCTCAGCAACAGCCATGAGCTACCTTCTAGTTTCACTTCCTCGGTAGATACTAATTAATAATTATCGTATGGCATTGTGTGTAGAATACGAGGGAATGGTAATCTGTGTGAAAAAGACGCTAAAACTAGTTCGATAATAACCGAAGTATTGATACAAATACAACCATATAAGCACAATCAAGTCCAATCTAGTCTAATCTTAAAGTAGAAAAGTTTCCTCTTTTTTTTTAATAATCTTTTTATTGGTTTTGTCAAAAGATTCACATAAAACACAACTTATTGCTCTCACATATCTACATGTAGCATTTAAAATTATTATTTACAGCTTAACGACCTGCCGCCACCATACAGCACCAATGGATTACCGTGAGTTTGAAATTTTTAAGTTACTTGCTCTCACCTATAAATATAACCATTTATGATAGATCTGCTTAGCCGGGAGGATATCATTCGTTACCATATAGTCTAGCACAGGGGCCCAAACTCTAACAAATTTGGTGTAGGTTGGTGTGTTACTGTTATCAGCTCTTTTCAGGGAGTCCGTAATTTTTGCCATTATAAACTGATCCCAAACTTTCTCTTGCCATGCTGCAATGGTGGTTGGAGAGGGGGATTTCCATGCCGCTGCTATTGTTAAGCTAGCTGAAGCAAGTAGCGTTGAGATGAGTTCCTTGCTGCTTCCTGTCATCCCACAAATTTAACAATGCCACCTCCGGGTTACATGGCAGTGTCTGCCTAGTAATCTCATTTATCCGCGATATCACAGCTCTCCAAAAGGTTTGTATTCCTTGACACCCCCACCAGCAATGGAGGTAAGTCCCTATCTGTCTGCATTGTTTCCAACAAGTGTTGCTTATCGATGGGTTAATTTTATGTAACTGTTGTGGAGTAAGGTACCAGCGAGATGTTTTTTTGAAGAACTGAAGACGGATGTTATACACGGAGGATTTGTTCGCTGGAGAGGCCCAGATGTCTGCCCAGTCTGAATCCTGAAGGGTAAGGTTAAGATCTTATTCCCACCTGTTTTGATATGCTAGCTTGTTTGCATTATCTTCTTTTATCAAAATTTTATATATCCTGGAAAGCACCCCTCTTGGCGTTCTTGTGTACGTCAGAATCACCTTTTCCAAATCTGTCACTCCCCTTTGAAAGAGTCCTGACTCCGCCAGTTGCTCAATTAGATCTCTTAACTGTAGGTATTGATACCAAGGAACCTGGCCATCCATCTTCTGATCAAAGACTATTTTGTCTTGCATTTTGTCTTTTAGCACCAGGTGCGAAAAGTTTCCTCTTGAGATGAAGATGTATGAACCTCCTGGTGGACCTCCTGGTGGACCTCCTGGTGGCACCTGGTATTTCTGGCCACTGTGTGATACAGAGTGTTGGACTGG
>NW_015173448.1:0-306 GCF_001447785.1 Gekko japonicus | reverse complement strand
TTTCCAAATTCTTTAGGTCTAAAATGTTTCCAAATTCTTTAGGTTCATGAACAATGAAAATGCAGATGTTAATTCCTGTGTAAGAAGAGACAAAGGCCTAGCAAAATTCTTTTTGGGAGTCATGTACTGCTAGCTGTTTGGAAAGTTACAGGAATAGAGGGGAGAAAAAGACTATGATTTATTTATGAAATTAATTGTATAAATGGGTTAAAATTTTCTGAACCATTTATTTTTTTTCTCACAACAAGCACCAGGTGCGAAAAGTTTCCTCTTGACGTGAAGATGTATGAACCTCCTGGTGGACCT
>NW_015173447.1:0-3718 GCF_001447785.1 Gekko japonicus | reverse complement strand
AGTCAACCATGACTTCCAGGCATGCATACGCACAAACACACAAATACAAAAAAAAATTGCCATCTTTAATATGCTCTAAAGTATCACATCTCAAACAATTCAATATACACCCTGTTAGAGCTTTTGATACATAGAAAACATAAAAAGGATGCCATCCCACCCTCGTTCCATCTGTTTGAGGTATTACCCTTATTTTTGTAGCATGATCATGATAACTGATTATACTCAAAATTAAGTACATTTCTTTATCCATTTGTAAAATCTTGACCAGACACTCTTAAATATGTTATCATCTCTTCCTTGAAGCAATCTATACAACATCTTATAGTAATTTTCTTTAAGAGGTACAGCTTTAGTATATTTTATATTGGTTTTCCAAACTCTAGCCCACACATCTAAATGAATGTTATGACCCAAGTTTTTTGCCCGAGAAATCATTGCTACCTTGACCAGTTCACCTTGCACCTTAAAGTCTAGCAAAATCATATAGAACTTTTTAATAAGTTTTTCTTCTATATTTAATAAGATTTTGTCTAGATCTGTCTGTTTTTCGTAAAAGCCTTTATGCCTATCTTTGGCATATTTAGATTCTAGTTGGTTTCTTTCCCACCATGTTAGATTCACATCTTGTTTCTACAACATTTCCTGTGTTTTTAACCCATTTCTACAATCTAATAGATCTTCATATCTTGTCATTGTATTTTTAGAAATTAAGTTAGGGTTGGTAAATGCTTCCAAAGGTGCTACCCATTTCGGAATTTTTGTGTAAAAAAATGTTTTTATGCCTTCCCAAATTTTTAATAGGGCATCTCTAAGAATATATTGCTTAAACTATATATGGGTATTTTGCTTATCATACCAGAGAAAGGCATGCCATCCTAAGAGTAAGTCCTGACCCTCTAATTTCAAAAGTCTGGTATTCTGTAGTGTAATCCACTCTCTGATCCAAGACAGTGTCGCAGCCTGGAAACATAGGTACAAGTCCGAGAGAGCAAAACCTCCTCAATCTTTTCTGTCTTGAAGCGCTTTTAACTTAATTCTGGGGGGGTTTGTTGCCAGATAAATTTTCGGGAGAGGTTTTCTAAATCTTTAACAAAAGTTTGGTTTTTAAGTATAAGTATAGTTTGGAACAGAAACAAGACTCTTGGTAAAATGTTTATTTTAAAGACTGCGATCCTTCCCAACACAGACAATTGCAGGTCCATTTTTCCAAATCCTTTTAATTTTGGAATGTAGTTTTATTTATTTATTTATTTGTTAAATTTATACCCCGCCCTCCCCCGTAGGGCTCAGGGCGGCTTACAAGGCAAGAAACTTGCTCATAAAAACATCAAATAGTTTAGTATATTTAAAAACAACAGTATAGAATTTAAAACCCAATCAAACAATAAAATGCTCAAACTACACAGCATCCCTTCAAGGATATCAGAGAGGACAAACCACACACCAAAACATCCCCCGGTAGGCATTGCATAGTAGATGTTAAACAGATGTTCCTCCTACCCTCCTAGGGCCCTCACCCCCCCACATTGATGGTAATATAGCGGGGGGGGGTTAAATAGTTGTCTTGTAAGAGGGAGCTACATCTATTATTAATATTTACTCCTAAATATTTTATCCTTTTCTGGATTTCGAAACCAGATAATTTTTGTAACTGTTGGTTTTGCTCGTGGTTGCAATTTTTTGTCATTATTTTTGTTTTCTTTGCATTAATGTTAAATACCAGGTCATCAGCAAAAGCTTGTATTTTAAATTCTTCACCTTTTATTTTCAACGCCTTAATTTGGTTATCACTTCTTATTGTTTCACATAAAATTTCCAGAGTAAAAATAAAAAGTAATGGTGACAATGGACAACCTTGTTGGGTTCCCTTGTGGATATCGATTTTTTGAGTTAAATCGCCATTAATCACGATTCTAGCTTGCTGCTTATTGTATATTGCTCTAACCATTGTATTGAAATTTTCTCCACACTGTGATGCCACAATTTGTTCTAACATTAGGTCCCAGTTGATGTTATCGAATGCTTTATCGGCATCTAGAAAGATTAGAGCCAACTATTTTTCAGGGTGGACTTCGAAATATTCCAGCAAGTTCAGGATAACCCTTATATTATTTTTTCTCTTCTGGGTAAAAATCCAGCCTGTTCCTGGTGGATGATCTGTCCTAGGACTTGTTTAAGTCTTGAGGCTAGAATGGATGCAAAAAATTTATAATCTGCATTTAACAGAGAAATTGGATGGTAGTTAACTTTCTTCTCATCAGTATCTTGTTTGTGTATAAGAGTAATTAACGCCTCTTTCCAAGACTGTGGGATATTTTCCTTGTAGCTAATACTTTGTAATGTATATTTAAATGGAAATAGTATCTGCTCTTCGAAAACCTGATAGAACTCCGCTGGTATTCCATCCGGGCCGGGTGTTTTCCGTTTCTTTTGTTTTTTAATTGCCTCAGATATTTCTGAAGTTGAAATTGGATCATTAAGAATTTTCCTATGAGTTTCAGTAAGGTTTTTTGATATTTTATTTTTTAAAAAGTTAATATTTTTCTGATTGACGTCTTGTTTTTCATATAGGTTTTCATAGAATTTTTCTACGATGTTGTTCAGATCTTTCAATACATATTTTTCTTTTCCCTATACACCTCTCAGGGTTTTTATAAATATTTTCTCCTTTTCTTGTCTTAATCTATAAGCCAGCCATCTCGACGGTTTGCTAGCGTTCTCAAAAAAGTTTTGCTTCGTATAATCTTTTAGCAATTTCCTGAGTAAGTAAGCAGTTCATTTGATGATGTAATTTTTTTATTTTTGTCCTTAACTGTTCAGATGGCGCTTGTCTTTTCATCTTTTCCACTTGCTCCTTAATTTGATTTTCAATCTGCTTGAATTTTTGATTGCCTGTCTCTTCACCCAAGCGTTCTGACGAATAAATATACCCCTTGCAAACGCCTTGAACATATCCCATACTATATCTATTTGACTGTCTTTCTGTAGATTACATTGGAAAAAATCTTGAAACTCTTTCTTAGTTTCCTTTACAAAATCTTCATTATTTTGAAGCCATGTATTCATGGACCATCTAAATTTTTTGAGAGTATCTTGAAAGGTAAGCAGTAATGGATTATGTTCGGTGTACGTGGCTGGTAAAATCTCTGTTTCCCGTACATCATTTATCAAAGTCGCTGTTATCCATGCCATGTCTATCCTCGACCATGATTTGTGTCTTGCCAAATAAAATGTAAAATTCTGTTTTTTATGGTTTCTGGTCCTCCAGGCATCTATCAAATTCAGCTCATCAATCATTTTAAAAAAAGCGTGTGGTGGCTCATTTCCCTGCTTTCAACTTTCACATTATTTTATTTCCCGAACATGCCGATCTGTGTATCTTTTGGAATGTGAGTGTAAAAAGCAATACATTGGTATTTTCATGTGCATGATTAAAGTTAGAATTTTGGAACACCTTTCTCGAATCAGGAATTCCATTATGACAGCTGCTCTTATTGAGCATTTTGTTATGACCCACCATGACCCAGAGAAGTTTTAAAAATGTTATTTAAAATATACACCACAGAAATACAAGTGTCATGATATACAGAAATTTCTATTGCAAAAAGAAGCAAGGTAAATCTTTGAATATATAACTTTTTTTAATTTTCAAAACCTTCATTTAGATAACGAGAATTACAATTGATATAACACTTGAACAAAGTGGTGCTACACA
>NW_015173446.1:2190-3494 GCF_001447785.1 Gekko japonicus | reverse complement strand
TCCTGCACCTCTTCTTCTACGAAATGACCACTGCTCTGAACAAAGGCAAGTCTAGCAAACAGTGCCCAATAACACAAAGTAAAGAGAAAGTCCAAAATGTTATCTTCCCCAGTATGCTCTTCCGTGGCCCTTGCTGCTGCTTTGGGTGTTCTCTTTCTTTGGCTTCGGCCTGCAAAGAAATCAGCAGAAGTGAGCCGTGACTCACGAAAGCTCCTCCCCCGCTACAAATTTTGTTCAGTCTTGGACGTGCTCCTGGACCCTTGCTCTTTTCCACTGCTACAGACAGACTGACGCGGCTACACATCTGGCTCTGTCTCCATGCAAGGCACCATGCTTAGCTGTACAGAATGGGAATTCCATCAGCCTTGTGACATAAGGACAGACGGACTCCCATTCTAGGTGCATCTGAAGAAGCGAGCCGTGACTCACGAAAGCTCCTCCCCCTGCCAGAAATTTTGTTTTGAAGGTGCTGCTGGACCCTTGCTCTGTTCTACTGCTACAGACAGACTCACACGGCTGCAAGGCTCTGTGACCTTTTTCTCCTTAGGCCGTAAATGCTGAGCCCCTTAACAGAAATAAAATAATACATTAAAGAGATAGTGACACGGGTTACACAAGGCACTGAGAATGTTAGGCAGCCCCTTCTCCCCGCTTGCAGTGGCTAAGTTCTGACAGGTGTGGTGTGTGTGTGAGACAGAACCGTTTTGTACTCTTCATCCTGCCCTGAGGATCAAAATCCCACGCCCTTGACTTCTCCCCTAGTCCCTTAAAAAGCGGCACGCGGCAAGTAGGAATCGACTTATTATTAAGGAACTGGCTGCCAGCCCTTGGGTGCGAGCGTCTCATTGACTTGCCCGCCTGAGATCCTTGTACGGTTTGCTGCCTTCATCGTGAATGGTGATTTATTTATTTATTAGATTTCTATCCCGCCCTCCCGCCGAAGCGGCTCAGCGCTTCTTTTTTGTGTCCTGTTGGTGTTCTCTTCATGTCCCTGTTTTTTTATCTGTGGCTCTTCAGGGCCCTTCGGTGACGATGTCATGTACTTGGACCATGGGAGTGGATTCCATCTTGGCAGATTCCCCTCTGGATCCTACGTATTTGCATTTAACGTTATGGGATAAATCCTAGGTTGGTTCGTTTGGGAACCACACGTGTGTGGGTTTTGTAGTGTGTCATTCTGGCTGTAGTCTCTGGAGCTGCCTTGTGAGCTTATGCTCTGAGAACACAGGGTATAAATGTTGGTAGGTAGGTAGGTAGGTAGGTAGGTAGGTAGGTAGGAAGGAAGGAAGGAAGGAAGGAAGGAA
>NW_015173446.1:0-2034 GCF_001447785.1 Gekko japonicus | reverse complement strand
TGCGTCAGCCACAAGTTCTCTCAAGGGCAGTCCTTTGAGAGCTCTCAGCCCCACCTCCCTCACAGGGTGTCTGTTGTGGGGAGGGAAAGGAAAGCCACTCTGAGACTCCCAAATGAAGGGCAGGGTATAAATCCAATATCTTCTTCTTTTACAATCATCTCCGCTGTTGGGCACCACCACATCTCGCAGAAGTTCCAGTAGCTGTTTGGAGTCCTTGCCAAAACTGGTGGACTGCAAGGAACTTGGTAGGATGAGGATCTAGCAAGGGGGTTGCTTTTTGTTCTTGAGCAACGGTGTGACTTCAGGATCACTTGACACAAATTGCTAACATGGAAAAGCAGCTATTAACCTCTATTTTACTTTCTACAGCAAGAAATACCGTAGCTGCTCATTTGAAAAATCCTTTACCTCCCCATATCAATACTTGGTGAAGTCGAATCTGGTCCGATTTTGTTATGGCAAAGATTACTGTTGGCACTATGCAACCGTACTCTGAGAAAGTTTACAATGATTTTGTTACAACTTGGTTTCCACTAATGCCACTTCTGTCCAAACAGGATATCATCCCGAGTAATCCGAAATACAAAGATAGGATCTTTTTTTGTTTTTTCTTGCCCCCCCCCCCCCAAACTTTCTTTCCTTTGTTGAAGGCTGAATGTTTTGACGGTTTATCTGTACTCAGATGAGCTGGCATGTTGTTTGGTGGAATTGACATGTATAGGATTTAAATAAAATTTAAGGGGCGGGGGAATGGAAAGGAAATGGAAATAACAGGGGAGTACATGGTTTCTCCCTTACCCACCCAAAAGGAAGAATATAGAGAAGGAAGGCCAAGGAGGAATAACCCAGAACACCAACCAGTAGGTCTACAGCTGAACATCTGACTTCAGCCACACAGGGCCAAGTCAGGTCTACTCAGGGGTCATTTCCTGCAGGAGCGCACAGGAGCGGAGCTCCAGTGGTAAACAGCCAGAGCCCAGGGGGCGGGCACATGCAACAAGCCCCACCCCCTGCTCCCAGCAGTCCTCAGTCACAGCAAGAAGCAGCCAGGTAAATTGCAGAGCCCCCCCAGTCCAAAACAATCCAGTGGCACCTTTAAGACCAAGTTTTATTCAGGTACAAGCTCTCTGTCCTCTGCGAGGACAGATCTGCACGTTCCCGGCCCCCCCAAATAGCTAGCAATCCAAAACAGTCCAGTGGAGCCTGAGCGGTGGGTGTTGCCTTCTGACATGCTTCCGGTGATGTCAGGAGGTGTGCCATATGCAAATGAGTTATGCTAATAAGTTATTCTAATGAGCTCCTGCACCTCTTTTTCTACAAAACGACCCCTGGGTCTACTGATGGTGGAGCCCAATGAGTAAACTGTGTCTCCCCACAGCCAGAGAAGCCAAAAGGCCCAGAAAGCCCCTCAGCTGGAAGCCCCCGGAGCAGTGTTCCCTCTAAGACGAGTTAGTGTGAGCTAGCTCACAGTTTTTTAGCCTCCGGCTCACATATTTTTGTCTTAGCTCAGGAAGGATGGGGCTCCCGAGCAAACTAATTTATGCAGGAGCCAAATCTCTCGCTCACAACTTGAATGCCAGGAGCTCACAAAGTAGAATTTTTCCCCACAAGACTCCACAGCTTAGAGGGAGCATTGCCCCGGAGTATAAACAGGAAGGGCCGGCAGGATCCAAATGCCCAAGGCCTCATTGCATGCCGAACCCCAATTCAGAGGCAAGAATCGAGAGCCCCCCCCCATACAAATCCCCAGTAGCTCAGTTGGAATGAAAACGTTTTAGTGACCCAAGTACATAAATAAGGAGCATTTGGCACAGCCGAGGTTCAGCTGTTTTTATACGAGCAGTGAGTTTTAATGCTTTGTCAATATGCACACCTTTGTACTGCAAGGCAATAAACTGAAAGCAAGAATTAGCTGGTAAGCCAGCAGGGCTGGGCCTGTCTTGTTAGAGAACCCAATCATGTTGCCTTCTTCTCCGCCTGCAATAAAACTGTCAAAAGAAGACCAATTGAACCAGATTCTGGTGCTGAAAATTC
>NW_015173445.1:0-3798 GCF_001447785.1 Gekko japonicus | reverse complement strand
AGAGAGACCCAACAACAGCCTGGCTGCCGTCTTCCGCACCAGCTGCAGCTTCCAAATTTGGGACAATGGCAGCTCCATGTAGAGAGCATAGCAGTAGTCTAATCTCAAGGTGACCATTCCGTGGATTACTGTTGCCAAGTCACTGTGTTCGAGGAAGGGAACCAACTGCCTAATCTGCCAGAGATGGTAAAAGGCTGACTTGGCAGCAGGTGCTACCTGGGCCTCCATTGTTAAGGAGACATCCAAGAGCACTCCCAAACTCCTAACCTCCAACAATTTTACCAATGGTGCCCCGTCGAAGGTCGGGAGTGAGATTCCTAACCCCAGACTGCTGCGACTTAGGCATAGAACCTCCATCTTCATTGGATTCAATTTCAGTTGGTTCAGTCTAAGTCATTCAGTCACAGTTTTTAATCCCAGACGGGCTGTCCAACAACAGATATAGCTGGATGTACTAACTGGACAATCTGGGCAAGGGGGTGCATGTTAAATAAGGCACTCCACAAGTCTTGAGGCACTCTTCAAGTCAGCAGATGCCTTCAGGACAGCTCTTCCCCAAGCGCTATCCTTTGTCCCCGACCCTGAAGAAAAGAGGTGAGCCATTGTAAGGCAGACCCCTAAATCCCAGTATCAGTGAGGCAGTGGATCAGTAACTTATGGTTGACCGTGTCGAACACAGCTGACAGGTCTAACAACAACAGTACTGCCATCCCACTTTGATCCAGATGTCTTCGGAGGTCATTTGTGAGGGCAACCGGTGCCATCTCCATACCATGGCCTGGACAAAAGCTGGATTGGAAGGGATCTAATATGGAAGCGTCATCCAGAATACTCTGTAACTGAGTCGCCAATGCTCTCTATTATTTTGCCCAAATAGGGCAAATTGGAAAACAGCCGATAGTTTGCCAATTCTGCCAGGTCCAAAGATGGTTTCTTTAAGAGAGGGCGAACCATCACTTCCTTAAGTGCCCTTGGGAAAGTTCCTTCAGAGAGAGACTTGTTGACATTCTCCCACAGGAGGCCTCACAACCCATCACAGCTAGCTTTGATTAGCCATGATGGGCACAGGTCAAGGCTGCAAGTGGTAGGGCATACAGTTAAGACTATTCTGTCAACTTCCTCTAGGCTGAGCTGATTGAACCAATCCATAACCAGACTAGAAGATGTGCATAGAGCCTCGAGTTCTCTCACTGTCTCATGGCAGGGAGATCATGGCGAAGTGACAAGATTTTATCTGCGAAAAAGTTCACAAAAGCCTCACAGCCAATATTCAATTCCCTAGTGTTTAGTCTGTCTTGAGGCAGAGTAGTCAAAGACTGAATCAATCTAAACAATTGGGTTGGGTGTGAGCTCAGACACAATCGTGGCTGCATAGTACTCTCTCTTAGTGGCCTTGGTTGCCATCTCATAGGTCCTCATAAATGACCTATAGGATGTTCTTGTCACTTCATCATGGGCATGCCGCCACTGTCTCTCTAGCTGTCCTAGCCTCCGCTTCATCAGCTGAGAGCCAGTTTGGTGTAGTGGGTAAGTGTGCGGACTCTAATCTGGGAGAACCGGGTTTGATTCCCCACTCCTCCACTTGCACCCACTGGATGACCTTGGGCAAGCCATAGTTCTGGCACAGCTGTTCTTGAAAAAGAGCAGTTCTCTCAGAGCTCTCTCAGCCCCACCTACCTCACAGGGTGTCTGTTGTGGGGAGGGGAAGGGAAAGGAGTTTGTAAGCTGCTCTGAGACTCCCTTGGGTAGGGCAGGGTATAAATCCAATCTCTTATTCTCTTCTTCTTCTGTAACTCCGGGCAGCACATTACAACATGTAATCATATATGACTGCCTCAGTTTTGGAACTGCCAGCACATTGAGATAGTGAGGCAGATCAAATTGGGTACTTAATTCCCAGATGGAGTGGGGAGCATTTCCATGTAGCATCTTTTTGGAGGGAGTCTTGGTCCTGTTTAAGCAGCTTCTCTATTAGTAATGCTCATCTTCTTTCAGTTAGCTTTCTCAGTTTCCATAAACGTAATCAGTTTTTTTCCATATCCACAGTAGTATGTGCGGTTTCCCAAGAACCTTGTATGACTTCAGAAGTACTGGCACATATTGAGCTCCTTGGATAAAGAAAAACTTCCTTAGAGCCAGCAGAGCTAAGCTGATTTTCTGTTTGAGATATTGAACAGTGCATAAGGACAAAATTTATAGACTCCACATATATAACTGATGGGGTCTGAACTAGCAGTAACTCACCAGAAATGAGCTCTTGGGGGTTTAGCGCATAAGTTTTTGAAAACATCTCAGTGTCCCACAGGAGCAAAAAATGCAGGATTTGTGTAGTAGCTTATTTTAAAAGGGATGGAAGATAAACATCTCTTATTGTGATGTTCTTGTACTGACTGTTGTGCAGCATATTTGAAACACTCTGTATAGTTTATGGTGAATACTTATTGTTCTGAGGACAGGACTCGCACCCCCCCAGGGCCGGAGACACCGAGCCCTGCACAGAGCCGGGACGACGGTCCGCTACCACCTCGCCACTTACCCAGGCGGTGAGACGGGACATGGAGGGTGGCGGGGACGACGAGATGGGTGGGGACGCTGACCACTTCGCCTCAGCAGGCAGAGGGAGCCGGCGGTGGTAAGAGGGGCGGCGGCGATGAAGCCTCGAGCCCCCGCAGGGAGCGAGGAGGGATAGAAGAGGTGGGCAGCACCGGCTCGGCCCCCAGCCCTGACCAAACTCCGAAGAAGACGGCCGCCCCTACAGCCGAGCTCCACGTTCGGGAGCAGAGAGGGCAGGAGCAGGAGGAACCACACCCCCAGGAGCGCGTCTCCGGCTTTGTAAGGGGGCGGGGCCCAAGGAGGAGGAGGGCACCGGGAAGAGCAGGGCCTGCTGGGAACCGGGTGGGGGAAATATAAGGGAGGAGAAGGAGGAGGCCGGGGATGACTCCTGGATGAAAGGCTGCCCAGAGAGAAGAAGAGCATCATCCAGCAGGGACGAGCGTGAAGGGAACGGTGCTGTAACCTCCCTCCCCCGTCCAGGTGTCTGAGGCCGATATACTCCTTGAGGAGAGGACAAGGGGGGGGGTTTCAACGTGGCCGAGTTCGGCGGCATTGGGAGCTCGAGCGACGAAGACAGTGAGGGGTCATCGTCGAGCTCCTGTGACACTTATCTAAAAACAGGAACTTGAGGGTTTATAAAATTCTATATGGTGTAGTGCAACTAGATAGAACATTTTCTCTATCTCTCATAATACTAGGACACAGGCAGTGAAATCATAAGCAGAATTACACCATTCTAAGCCCCTTGATGTCAAAGGACTTGAAAGAATATAGCTGTCCAAAAGACTGCAATGAGGGTCACCCACTTTTGGTGATGGGCAGGGATACAAGTGAATGTGATGCACTCTAAGCATGCAAAGTAAGGGCAGAAGGAGGCATCATCCTGCCTGTGGCTGGCGTGACCCTGCGGAAAAATGGGACAACGTTCATGTAGGTGGCAGGCAGCCAGAGCCACAGTCATCTGTGTGGCCAGTGTCCAACCCCCCTCCCAGACACAACCGACCTCCTTTGGTGGGTGATGGCAATGGTGGGAGCATGGAGAGCCATGGCAGAACCATGGTGGTATGGCATGGCGAGGGGATTGGTGTTTTCCCATGGTGGGACAGCCCGCCTCCATATTCCGCTGTGTATGGGTGGCACGGCTGCTGAAACATCTGGTGGCAGTGATGGCCATCACCAGCCAAACTGGACTGAGGCTGAGAAGACACTGCTATACAGATTCGTGTTGGAGCATGTGAGAGTTGC
>NW_015173444.1:0-4205 GCF_001447785.1 Gekko japonicus | reverse complement strand
TTAACAAGGATATTATAGTTTTGGAAAAACTGCAGAAAAAGACAACTCGAACGATAAAAGGGTTGGAACACTTTCCCTATGAGGAAAGGTTAAAGCGCTTTAGCTTGGCGAAACGATGGCTGAGGGGTGACATGATCGAGGTTTATAAGATTATGCATGGGATAGAGCAGGTAGAGAAAGAGGTACTTTTCTCCCTTTCTCACAATACAAGAACTCGTGGGCACTCCATGAAATTACTGAGTGGTCGGGTTAGAACGGATAAAAGGAAGTCCTTCTTCACCCAAAGAGTGATTGACACATGGAATTCACTGCCACAGGAGGTGGTGGTAGCTACAAGCATGGATGGCTTCAAGAGGGAATTAGATAAGTATATGGAGCAGAGGTTCAACAGTGGCGATTAGCCACAAGGTATAGACAGGGACTCTGGGGGCAAGGAAAGCACTGTATTCTTGGTTCCTGGGGGGGCAACAGTGGGAGGGCTTCTAGTGTCCTGGCCCTACTGGTGGACCTCCTAATGGCACCTGGCATTTCTGGCCACTGTGTGACAGAGTGTTGGACTGGATGGGCCATTGGCCTGATCCAACATTGGCTTCTCTTATTCTTATGTTCTTAAGCTTGTATTGTAAACTGTTGGTGTTTGAGAACTATGGTCTTTCTCTATTGATTCGGTCACTTCCTTGGCCAGTCTCCACCCAACCAAGAAAAGAACTAAAAGGGAACGGGAGGGTCCCAGGGAAACAGTCCGGGGGTCACAGAATCCGACAACAGTCACCTCTCATACCTGGACTGGAGGTGCGGTAGCCATTTCCACACCTCTGAAAAGATGACGGCTCAACAGCATCTCTTCACTGCCTGTTCCTGAGAAAAAGGAGGAAGGAAGGGTGTTGGCTTGCTTGGTCCCTGCTTCATACAACCCCTTCCCCGGGCTGTGAAACCTTGCCCTGTGTACACGCAACACATTTTTAAACCCTTTTTACTGAATTCTGGGAGAGGCAGAAGAGAAGCACATGGTACCCATGATCTTTCGGGGTTATAAACGCAACCAACATAATTCAGATTTCTGTGAGACTTGCATTTGCTCTGTGGGGAGGGAAAGACGTTGTATGACACGTCACCGTCACATTCGAACCAGACACGACTGGAATGCATCTGGAGACTCAAGGGTAATATGAATTAGTTTTCAGTGTGTCTCTTGGCAGGCTCACTTCCCAACCAGGCTTTCAGCCAAATGAAACACCAACATGACGTCACATCTGTCCCAAGCCCCTCCCCAAAGCTCCTGGGGGTACCAGGCCAAAAACCTGCCATCCCTTCCCCCACAGCATCCTATTTCCCACAGCGGCCTGCCAGAGGCCCCTTGAAGCACAGGCACAAAAGCCAGACTTCCCCAACACTTTTGCACCCGAGAAACTAGTTTTCAGAGCTCTGCTGCCCCAGAAGGTGGAGGCTCCCTCTGTTCAGGAGACTGAATAGTTGTGCAAAGGTTTGTCTACCTTCCCTCCCCCCACCCCTGGCAATTTGAGTTCTTTTGATGGAAGGGAGGTGAGGCATGAATTTTTTCAATTAATGGGCGAAACTGCCCTCCAAAAATGTGTCTATTCTCCTTTTGGAGGCATCAGAGTTAGTGGACACTGAGTGTCGCAAATTAACTCTTTGTTCTGTGTGGAACTGTTTATATTTATCCTGACCTCAGCTCTCTACCCGTCACATTCACGGAGGGCCCCAACTGCATGCAGGCACAAAGGGCCCTTACCAAAGGAGAGGGGGTCTTGGGCACGCTCCACGGCCTGCGCCCCCTGCCCTTGCTCCAAGGAAGCTCCTTCCGCCTCAGGTATTGTATCTTCCATCTGCAGGGATGGTCCCCACATCTGAAACAGCAGCGAGGGAGAGAGGTGAGAGATGGAATGGAAAAGAGACCAAGGAATGGATCCTGCCCCACGCCCAGACTCTACACCCCCTTCCATCAGCAGACCTGGTGAGTTACCTGGAGGAATCAGACATTCTCTAGTAGAAGAGGCTGCTAAAGGAGGCCATGAACTCTCCCACTTGGATGTTCAAAACTTGGGCAATTATCTGGCAGGGAACCTTTAGGATAAGGCCCGATATTGTTGCTTGAATTGGACAGGCCTGGAGGGAACCCCCTCACCCGTCCTGCCTGCCTCTTCTCCTCTGCCTGACTCAGGAGGAAGCCTCCTGGCCCAGCTCTTTCCCAGAATCCAACACCACTCCCAGCTTGGATGGGACGGGGGCTCTTCCTTGCCCTCTTCCCAGGCCCATCTCCTCCCCCTTCTCTTGGGTCACCTCCCTCCGGGCAGCTGATGTGGGGCAGTAGTGGGGCCTGCGACTCTGCGTGAAGGCCTCTGCCTTCCACCCCTGCTCAGCGCTGCCAGGATACTGGTCATTAAAGCATACAATAACAAGAAACCAGAAGGCTCCGGGGCTTCCTCCTTCCAAGGGGAACCAACCCAGGTATTCCTTGGCGCTTCTGACCCCTTGAAGAAGCAGGGCGGAGGGAACCAGTCTTTCACCCGGAGAAAAATCCCTGTTTTCTCCCGGCCTCGGACTCCAGATCACCCTGAAAGGAGGACCGTCTCCCAGAGTCCAGCCTAAGCCGAGTCTTGAAAGCCTTCGGATGGCTCCTGAGTGTCTCACTGGTGCCCTGCTGGAGATGGTGGATTGGGGGGGCAGCCAAAATGCTTGGAATTCAGGCCAACCGATCAGCATGAACGGAGAGGGTGGGGGGGGGGGGGCAGCCAAAATGCTTGGAATTCAGGCCAACCAATCAGCATGAACGACCCCTCACATTTGATCCCATGTGAATCGCCTTTCTGGGTCTTCTAACCCCCGAAAGGCGAGCTCTGTCTTCTTGCCGGCGTCCCCCTTAGCGGGACCTGACCCCAGGCTTCCTGGCGCTGTGCCCTGATGTTTCTCCCTGTTTATTGTTTGGGGGTCTGTACCCCTACTGCACCTTGGAAACAAAGCCAGTTTGGTGCAGTGGTTAAGAGCACGGACTCTAATCTGGGAGGGCCGGGTTTGAGTCTTCACTCCTCCACATGCAGCTGCTGGTGTGACCTTGGGCCTGTCACAAGTCCTCTCAGAGCTGTTCTCTCAAGGGCAGTCCTCGAAAGAGCTCTCTCAGCCCCGCCCACCTCACAGGGTGTCTGTTGTGGGGAGGGGAGGGTAAAAGACATTGTAAACTGCTCTGAGACTCCAAGCGAAGGGTGTGGTTTAGCTCCAATCTCTTCTTCTCCTCTCTCTTGCCTGGGAAAAGGATGCCTTTCCTCCTACCCTAAATGGTGTCCAGGAGGTAGAATTTAGCCTTGTGCAAGAAATTGCAAGTAGATAAATAGGGACCACTTCGGTGGGAAGGTAACAGCGTTCCGTGCGCCTTGGCGTTTAGTCATGCCGGCCACATGACCACGGAAACGTCTTCGGACAGCGCTGGCTCTTTGGCTTTGAAACGGAGATGAGCACCGCAACCCTAGAGTCGGATTCGACTGGCTTTCGAGCAAGGGAACCTTTACCTTTACCTATGTCTGCCTTTGTGAAATGTGCGGTACAGTGACGGGGCAGGGGCGATGCGGTTGGAACAGCCAAGTTCTCTCCCTGCGTGTCCACTCTGCTAAGTACTGCTGCAGGGGGGGACTCAAACCCACATCTGTGGGGCTCCCGGCTCTGTTTGCTAGTGGGGGTTCTGCCACTCATGCTGCGAGCCTCATAGTGATGGATGCCGGTGTGCAGTGTCCCCTCTAAGCTGAGTGAGTGTGAGCTAGCTCACAGGTTTTTAGCCTCCGGCTCACACCTTTTCGTCTTAGCCCAGGAAGGAGGGCTCCAGAGCAAACTAGAAGGAGGGCTCCAGAGCAGTAGCCAAATCGCTGGCTCACAACTTTAATGCCAGGAGCTCACAAAGTAGAATTTCTGCTCACAACAAGACCCCACAGCTCAGAGGGAGCATTGCCCCCTGGGGTGCCATTGGTTCCTCCTGGCCTTGGGTCTGGGGGAGACTGAGACCAGGGGGTGTGGCCACCTCAGCATGCTCCTCCCCTCTCTGCCTGTCAGGGGAGTAGGCTTGAGCCCTGATTGGTGGGCGCTGGTGGTGTTTCCATGAGCACTGGGGGTGTGGCTGGGCTCTCTGCACCTTGGCAGCAAGAGTTTTTAAGATGTTCCTCTCCTCTACTGGGCTGGAATGGGACGCCAGCTGGCAG
>NW_015173443.1:2471-3950 GCF_001447785.1 Gekko japonicus | reverse complement strand
CAGTGGGTGGAGCGACTGGCTGAAGCCTACAGAGGTACCCCACTACTCTGGACTGGCATAAGAGGAAGTTCCCTAAGTCCCCTCTCCAACCCAGAAAGCAGCCAAAAATAAAAGGACCGCCATCTCAGGAGCAGAAACCTGTCTCCCCGAGTGCTGATGTGAAGTCGCCAACAGCGGAGAGGAAAGCACCAAAGTGTTTTTCGTGCAACGAATTGGGACACCTTAAAAGGCAGTGCCCTAAGGCAAGTACCCCCTCATACCACATGATTCCAGTGGGCCCCCACCCCACTCCACCTGAGTTCAATTCAGAATGGATTCCTCGGCACCACCACATGGAAGTCACTGTGGACGGGCATAGTGCGGCAGCCTGGTGAGACACCGGCTCCCTGTTGACCACCGTCCACTGCTCTCTTGTGGATCCTAAATACCTCATCCTGAGTGAAGAAAGATGGGTGCAGTGCCTGCAGGATGCCAAAGGGATTGCCCTCCCAGGAGACAGAATACCTATCGAATATGAAGGCTGGAGTGGATCGTGGAAGGTAGCTGTGCATAATTATACCCCAGTAGCCATGTTTGTGGGGGAAGATTTAGTGGAGCAGACAACTGTGGAACACAGAGTCCATGAACCTGAGATGACAGAAAAGGTAGCCAATCTAGAGGAAGATGTCTACCTGCAGTTCTTAAAGGACTTTGAAGCTGTTCCTGAGGAACCCAGCCGGAAAACCGATGTCTACATGGGGGTGTTAACTCGTCGGTCTGAGAAGCAGCAGCAAGGTGAGCACACCTCGGCAACTTCTCCAGACCCTGTTGCAGAGCCGATGGGGGTAAAGTCTCCTCCAGTGATTCTGACTGCATTCCAGAAGGATCAAGAGGAGGACGCCGGCATGGAAGAAGTCCGTATCAACTTTGATTCCATGATCCCATCTAGTTTGGATGACTTTCCACGCAACTATGCTGCTCAAACCAGTGAACAACAGCATCAGCAACTAGAACCTAACACTACTGGGGAAACTGAAGAGATGGCATTTCCAAAGCCCTTTGAAAGCAGTTCCACACCTGGAGAAGAAAAACCAAGAGTTGTGAAGCTGCCTGAAGAGGAAGCGGAGAACAGTAAGCAAAAACATTCCAGTGTGACAAAAACATTCCAACCAGAAACAGGCAGTGATCTTTCTGTGTTTGAAGCTTTGAAAAACACCATTTATTCTGAAGTAGCTACATTGATATCTCAAAATGAAGCTTGCTCTCATATTCTAATTGAGCTTTTTCATGAACTTCATGGGCTAAATTCAGACTATCTGAGACAAAGAGCACTGTATAGGTTACAGGGGCCCTGGTCACACGGGCAGGAAAATGCGGGGGGGGGGAGCGTGGCTGTTTGCCCCAGAGCAAAATAATGCATGGCTGCGCGATCAGATGTCCCATCGAGGTCCCATCGAGGTCCTGTGGTTAGGGGGGAGGTGCCGATCACAGGACAATCCA
>NW_015173443.1:0-2281 GCF_001447785.1 Gekko japonicus | reverse complement strand
CCTTGCCCCATGGTTTCTGGAAACTAGTACCTTGGAGGTACTAGTTTTTTACCCCGCATCTTCGGCGGGAAGCCTTGGGTTTGCCACGGGAGCTCTACACTTCCAAGATGTGGTGCTGTGATCGCGCCCAGAAAATCTGCCTATCTTCCATCTCTGTAGCGTGGCTAATGCTCCGTGTGACTGCAGCCAGGGTATAGTAGCCAGGCATCCATCTGAAGCCAACACAAAAGCAGAATATCCAAAACCTCTGAACTCAAAGGCGTGGTTAAGATCAAATTTTGAACATACTCCCCGTGAAAGACTTGCTACTACTGATGATGAGACATTAGAGAAGAGCTTTGACCCAGGAGGACCTGCAGTGCATTAACCTGACGTTGTGTTCTCTTTAATGTTGATCAGAATACTGTTTTATGGTTTTCTTATTTTTTCATATGTGAATGTTAATTGAGTTGACAGAGTAAAGCAGAGCCCAAATCTCATGTGCAGACCTCATCAATGGGGATCCAGGGAAGGACCCCATGATTTGGTCTGGTGGAGTGGTGTCATAATCAGGGCTGTGCCACCAGAGGCCTACTAGGCCCAGGGAGCCTGGCTAGCAGTAGGTGAGGCTGGGCCTACAACTCCCAGAAGCCCCTGAGAGGTTTTGGAGCCAAAATTGACCAATAGGAAAAGAGGAGGGCTTGGAATAAAAGATCTGGTTCAGCAAGAAAAGCTCTTCTTCTTCCCAGAGAGCAGAGCCAGAAGGAAGGCTGCTGCAGGGAAGAGACTCTCATCCTGAGGTAAGGGTAAGTAGTCTCGTGTCACTTGGAATAGTGAGGTAGGGACAGTATATATTTAGAAGTGTTGGGCATTTGATTTCTTTTCTTTTCACCCACTTACTGCTATTATTCTGCACCTTGTTGTTTGACCTATACAATAAACTATCTTCATTGTTCACTCTTCCTGGTCCTCACGCCTATTATTCAGCCAAAAGGGAGGTGTAAAGGCCTGGGAGGATGCTCTGGGCCTTCCCAGAGGAGGCTGGAACCAGAGTGATGGCAGCGTCAGGTGACACCCCACCTGAGCCATGACTGAAGAGTTTCCAGAAGAAAGCATGCAGTGGATGGCATGAGCTCAAGACTAGCTGTAGTGCGAACCAAAGGAGCAGCGACGGCATGCCTAGGTTGCTTTGCTATTTCTTAGGGCTTCATCAGGCTGCTTTTCTTAGCGATGGAGCTCAACCCAGCTCTGGCAAGAATCAAAATTACATGAAGTCTACACGTATGTTCCACATACCTAGGAATCAAGCTCCAGGTGGGGCCTGATCATTCCCTGGAATTACAAGTAGAGTTTACCAGGAGCAGGAGGGAGCCCCAGGTGACTTCGCTGGTGACGTAGCTACACTAGAAGTGAAGATATCATGCTGCAATGTCATGGTGATGCTCTGGTATTTGGGCAAAACCTCTACAGTACAAATTGCTTCTGCTATACAGTTTTTGCCCAAATACCAGAGCTCTGCCCAGACATCGCCAGCGTGATGACCTCACTTCCTGTGTGTGCCAGAAGTGATGTTGCCGTATCACCAGCAATGTCTCCTAGGCCTTTCTCTTTCTTCTGGGGACCCCCACTTCTACATAAGGAACTGGCAGCCCTAATTACAACTGATCTCAGGACAACAGAGACCTGTTCCCCTGGATAAAATGGCTGCTTTGGAGGGGGTACTCTATGCATTATATCACTGCTAAAATCCCTCCCCTCTGCAAACCCCATCTTCCTCGGGATCCAACCCCAAATATCCAGGCATTTCCCAACCCAGAGTGGGCAACCCTAGTGTGAATGCCCACATCAGAGAAAATGTGTGAGTCAGCAGTAGTGGGCCTGGCAGGTGCCCTACCTCAGGGTGTGCTGATGCCAGACCTGCTACCCAGCCCCATTTCATCTATTCACATCTGCCTGCCACTTTACATAGGATATCTCTTTTCCCTCCCTTAAAAAAAAAATCCAGCTGGTTGAAGAGTTCTGGACAGCTCAGAAGGATGCCCTTTGTTGTGTGCTATCTTGGGTGGTCCTAATAAAAGATATTACATGGTGAGCTGTTCTTGCTTTGCAAACATTTACTAAAGCTTTAAAATATGCATAATCATACGCAGTTAAGGGCCCACAACATACTTTAATGGTCTGTGGCAGACGATGTGATTAAGGTACCATGACAATTCAATTTCATCTTTCCCTTGATCTTTTTAAAAGGTATAAATTGTATTGTCATTTGACTAAGTGCCCACTTTGAAAGATCCCTTATTTC